>NC_056733.1:983892527-983992907 GCF_019279795.1 Protopterus annectens
TATGATGAAGTATTGTTTCAAACAGAAGGATTTCCAGTATGTCTAAGCAGCAAGCCAGCCCCATTCATTTTATTACACACCATTTTTAACATCATTTCATTTTATTTTATTTCATTTATTCCATCGTGTAAGCACGTATATATGTCAAGATATGCTTAATATTTAATATTTATATTTATTTTTACTGAGTATACACGTGCACAACATTCAAATTGTTGAATGTACATGCTTATATGTGTCTATGGTATCGTTGTTTATTAATAAATATACGTATACTACAAAACAGGAATATATGTTTTTTATATATATAGTTTATGTTTATATACATATATATATATATATTTATTTATTTATATATAGTTATTTGAACTGATTTCAGTTTGCTAATGATAAGGTTTCAGCCAGTTTCAAATTTGAGTGAAGGTACTTTGTCTGTCTCATTAACATGCAGCATGGGTGTGATTATTTTTTATTGTATAACATCCAGCAATTTAGTGTTTTTTTATCGATTCTTTATGTGTATTTGTTAATAAAAGTTTTTTCGCACTATCATCGGTGGAATGTTAATTGTTTGAGCCCTGCTGCATTTGGTGGAGTTATTGGAGGTGTGGTGATCTCGGAAGACAGCCTTTATAGTAACCGTTTCCACTTTGGTTCTTGGTATCTTGTGTTGAGTGTGCATTTATTTGTATATTTATGTATATGTATATGCATGCATGTGTATTTGTATATTTTTGTGTATATATATATATATATATATATATATATATATATATATATATATATATAATGTGTGTATGTATATTTGTATATACATATATATATATATATATATATATATATATATATATATATATATATATATATATATTTATATATACATGTATGTATATTTGTATATTTATATATATACATGCATATATATTTGTATATGTATATATGTATGTATGCATGTATGTATATTTGTATATTTATGTATATGCATGCATGTATATTTGTATATTTATATATATATGTTTGTATATTTGTATATTTATATATATGTGTGTATGTATATTTATATATATATATAGATATATATATATATATATATATATATATATATATATATGCATGCATGTATATTTGTATATATATATATATATATATATATATATATATATATATATATATGCAAGTATGTATATTTGTATATATATATATATATATATATATATATATATATATATATATATATATGCATGTATATTTGTATATTTATATGTATCTAAACATGTGTATTTTTATATTTGTGTATATATGTATATATATATATATATATATATATATATATATATATATATATATAAAATGTGTGTATTTATATTTGTATATGTGTATATATATATATATATATATATATATATATATATATAGATGTATGTGTATTTGTATATATATATATATATATATATATATATATATATATATATATATATAATATATATATATACATGTATGTATATTTGTGTATGTATATATATGCATGTATCTATATTTGTATATTTATATATATGTATGCATGTATATTTGTATATTTATATATATATATATATATATGTTCGCATATTTGTATATTTATATATATGTATGTATGTATATTTGTATATTTATATATATGTATATATATATATATATATATATATATACATATATATATATATATATATATATATATACATATATATATATATATATATATATATATATATATGTATATATGCATGCATGTATATTTGTATATTTATATGTAACTAAACACCCGAACATTAATGCCTATGTCACCCACAGAAGCTGACAATGCAAACATCAACAGTGCACTACACAAGCACAAGGAAAGTCCTCTCCACATGCAAACTTAAAGTTTTATATACATATATATATATATATATATATATATATATATATATATATATATATATATGGGTCTACTTCACTTACCTGACATTCCACATAACTGACACACAAAACAGTGAGCCAACAACACCAACATTGCATAACACTAACACCACACATACCCAACACACACAATACCAACACTTCAAAACCCTGACACACATCCATAAAACATACACACAACACACACAAACAACATACAAAAGAAAAAACACAACACTTCACATAAAACTACGTATTTTCCCTCACTCATACCCTCCCAGCATTTACCTTAAACAAAACCGTTACCACTAAAACAAAACATAAACTACAAATAAAAAATCTAAAACACTTACCTTCACTTTTCTCTTTCTGGTAGGGGGGCATCAGAAGATCAAAAGTTCAAAAGACTGAAAATCAAAATATCTAAAACTCAAAATACTGAAAATATTTTTAATGTAGGGGCAAGCCCCCCTGCACCTCTCACATGGGAGGGATGCCCCCCCCCCACATACACCGTGCTAATTATATATACCAACTACAAGACTGCACAACACTAGAGAAAGGGCAAATTCCATTTTTGATGTCTTGAGTTTTAGATATTTTGATTTTCAGTCTTTCGAGCTTTTAATCTTCTGAAGGGAATCCTTATATATATATATATATATATATATATATATATATATATATACATATATATATATATATATATATATATATATATATATATATACGGGCACACACACACACACACACACACACAAACACACACACACACACACACACACACACACACGCACACATAGGGTCTGTATTATGTAGTCAAAGGTATTAAAGTCGACTACCCTTTTATCGACATATGTGTTGTACCTGCACTTGAGCGAATGGCCACATCACCGATTTTTTTTCCAAGGGAAAATAATCGGTAGGCCAACTAAGCATGACACAATACAACAAACACTATGAAGTGGGGAATTTCACCCTCCACATCTCCCACACCCCCCTAAGTAAATAGACTAACTCCCAGCTTTCACTACAGTGGGGAAAAGTGCAGATTTCATACAATAGCCAACCGATCAAAGGGTAGTTGACTTTTAGTTCCTTCGACCACATAATATAGACTATATATATATATATATATATATATATATATATATATATATATATATATATATATATATATATGTGTATATATGTGTGTGTGTGTGTGTGTGTGTGTGTGTGTGTGTGTATATACATATATATTGGCAAAGGAGTATATTCCGCAACCATGGAGACTGTCCTTCTCGCAAGACCCTGTCAATCGTCTGCTTTGTCGACCAAAGTGAGTCTACAAAACAGATGTCGGCATTTGGGATTTTTGACCAAAGAAAAAATATATATTACAGGCATGTGTGTATGTGTGTCTTAAGGGCATGAGTATATATACAAACAAGCGCACAGCGCGTGTGCGCACACACACACACACACACACACACACACACACACACACACACACACACACACACAGACACACACACCAGTATGATAGTATTTCCTAGAGTATATTTCCTATTCAATTAAAAGAATTCTGTTTTTCAAAAAAATATATCAGCAACTAAACCTTCCATCTGCTTTGGGGGCTGCTCTGATTATTATTTTTAAAGAAGCCATTTTAATATGATCAAATCTGTCTACATTGGTCATGGTTTCATATGAAATCCCAATATAATTGCCACTACCAATCAATATTTTATTTTGATTTCTCTTCTACATTATTACTACTGAATCTCATGGTGTGTTTACTCACAACAGGTATTTAGACACTTGCAAATGAATAATGTTCTAGTTTTAGATATCTAGTGACATCACATATGCCTGATAAAAAGAAAATCTGCACTATAAAATTTCATTGAAGATTTAGCAGTATAAAATGACAGCTTTCAGGCTTCTGCACTAAATGAAAAGAGAGTTTCTTTCATAAGATTACATCTTCAGAACAATGTTGACAAAACAGATGCTGTTCAGAGTACTCAAATGAAACATTTTCAAGCTAGCTTCAAAGAGCTTATCATGAGAGAAACATAGCTAAAATAACTCTGTTATTATAGTCTGATGAAAGGAATGAAGACGGGTATGTAAATATAATTTCAGAATATGTCAGTTGCATAAGTATGGGCTGTGATATAAATACGAGTCTAGACAGCAGCTCCTAAAAGGAAGAGATTTCAGAACAAGGTGTAATATTATAAATATGCATCTGCACTGGTGCTGAAGAGCTGGGAAATTAGGGTAATGAGGAAGCCCAGAGTATTTATTCACAGAAATATGTATGCATGTACCAATCCTACTACCAGCAAAATTTACTGATGCAAAATTAATAGAGTTAAAGAATATATCAAGTTTATATTGTGAAATGGATTTGTAAATTGGTTAGGATGAAGATAGAGCTATGGCTTTGACTTTTTACAGGGATGGGCAGAAAAGGTGAGTCAAGCTGACCACTGCTGTAATATATTACTGTTATGACCTCAAATATTGATAAAATAAAATATGCTTTTGTTGGTTTTGAAAGGCATTTCCTAATTCATTATAATTTGTCTTGGAAAGAGATTGTGCTGTGGATTGCTTAGATGATGCTAGGAGATATATCTTTTTTTCTCTTTATGCAACCTCAAGACGAAAATTGTGCTGAGAAGTGAATATTACTGAAAGAATGAATCTTTTTTTAAATAAATGTAGCCTTCATGTGAATTAAAGATGTTTAGATCCCTCTATTGCTGACCTCAGGGCATGTTCATGAAAATAAACAGAAGGCACGCTTCATTATATTAATTAATTTCACTGTCGCAGTTGTTTGCAGAATAATGTAGGCTAAAGGTGAGAATGAACCTTGTTATATCATAATTGTAAATATATTTGAACTGATTTCAATTTGCTAATGATAAGGTTTCAGCCAGTTTCAAATTTGAGTGAAGGTACTTTGTCTGTCTCATTAACATGCAGCATGGGTGTTCTTTTCCATTCATACAAAATGTTACATTTCCATAAATTGCAAGGCAATTTGCCAAAATAGCTCTTTAATCTATATTAGATGAAAGAGAAACATATATCGTGCAGTAATCACTGTGATTATATGGTCCTTAAAATAATTATTTCCAGTACCACCTGTGCAGGTCTGCCTAGAAAAAGTGTTTCATTTTCCTTGTTTAGAGACATAGTAAGAATTTCAAGTAGTTTTGAAATTTTGCAAGTACATTGCATAATGTTCAATAGTGAGATGCAAAATTATGTGAAATTTACTGCATAACTACGTAGTACAATGGCATATATTACTTTAAGGTATATTAATTATTTTACATCGTACACAGTACAGTATAGTATTGTTTAAAAGTCAACTTGTTCATGTATGTATGATGTTATATATGATTCTGTATCATAAGTGCTTAATAAATGAAACATAAGATTATTAGTTATACATTTATATGCATATTGGAGTTCTCAGGGAGAAAACAGCATTTATTTATATGCATATTAGAGTCATCACAGAGAAATTGCATTCACTATTCCCTTTGAGAATGTACCATTAGGTAAGAATGCAGTTAAAAAGGTATGAATTTTAAGCAGAGATGCTTCA
This sequence comes from Protopterus annectens, assembly GCF_019279795.1. NCBI lineage: Eukaryota > Metazoa > Chordata > Ceratodontiformes > Protopteridae > Protopterus > Protopterus annectens. The sequence continues at coordinate 983,898,058 of NC_056733.1, forward strand.
TACCATAGCCTTTTACTTTTGTACCTTTAAGATGGTATTTTAAATATATAAGTTCTGATTGCATAATTACTTTATGTCAATGTTTCCATACTAAATCCTTTGTAGGACTCTAAAGTTGAATAAATGTGTCTTTCCATTTCTTTTAATGCATTTTTCTAAGATATTTTATCATTTTTTTTAATTTCTTTTTTAGTTTTACAAGTTCTTAATTCAATAACGGAAGAGTCTATATGATTTACTGAGATAGAATGTGTTACAATGGTAGCTAACAGCAGAGATCTCATATTGAATCCTGCATGTGCAGTAAGACTCATAGATTCACAGGTTCATAGGTAAGTACTAGGCACTCAGTCTGCAGACCATTACAAGCCGAGCCAAAAAACCCTATTTAAAATTTCCCTCCAGCCTCAAGTAGAGCACTAAAACATGGAACAGAAGAGAACTTGAACTTGGAAGGGTTTGGAAGGGTTTGAGGACAGGGGCCAATTATCTAGGCTGACCTTGAAGGTTGCAAGGCTGCTACTCTGCTTGACATGTAATGGAAGTTGCTCTAGAGGTGAGGGATATGGTGGGATATGAATCTATCACACTATGTCTTATTTATCTGTTGATGAAGGTTTAGTTCTTTTAAATAAGTATTTGATGAACCATTAGCTCTGTGAACTAACAGGAGATCAAATAGGATTGGATCTTTCATGACAGAAGAAGCTAGACATAGGATGAGTCGGTAAGAGACTGAGTACATATAAAGGCCTGCCAGTCTCTCCTGATAACTAAGATTTTTGAAGCCACTGATATTTTTATTTGTGAATCTCTGAGGCCTCTCAAGTTGTATGATATGTTTAGATAAATACATGCTAAAAGGTACATTATATTCAATAATTGATCTGATAATTAGAATTAAGACTTCTTTGGATCTAGTGAAGATACCTTTTGCTAATTAGATGGGCCAGACAAACTACTATGGACACATGAGTACAAAAGGATTAAACATATGCTAGGTATACAGTGATACCATGGGTCAAAATTGTGATAAGACATATCATGAAATAAGTCCCTGTTGGACAGCATTGGTACATAACTTTAATCTTGGATACTACCAATCTTCCCATTTCCAAAAGTAATGCAGTTAACATGCCAGGGAACAGCAGAAGCCCTACAGTTTGTGTGAGCAGGGCTGTATGGATATATTATGAGAGAAATGGATAAGGAAGGGTTTGAGGACAGGGGCCACAGTGCAGACTAACAATAAAATAACTAAAATAACAGTTATATTTTTATTTAAGAAACTATTTTTAATGATGTGTTTTTAACTCTATGATTAACAGAGAATTTTAACCACTGCTTAAATTTACTAGCTATTATTATTATTGTTTTGCATTACATATTCATTTAAGAATAGTGAATGAATCTTTATAGTATTCAGCAGCATAAGGAATACTAAAGTACATTTGCTGTTAGTAAGACGCACATTGTGAGAAAAGGATTTTATTTGTTATGTTCATGACAGTACTGCAGCACTATAGCACTTTAAAAGTAGATTACAATTAAACCCTAATTGCTAATTTGGCCTATTAACTTGTGTATTTAAACAGTATGGCCACACTTGCATTTCAATCTTGAAAAAGCCTGGAATTGTCCAGGCGAAAGCGCTTGGTTTACATTGGAGTGTTCTTCTTGTTTTCGCATTGGTGAATAAAAGATTTCGGTGGATCAACTTGGTCTGGCATTCCTTCACAATTTTAAAGGAAGATTTTTGTTTGCATTGTCATTTACCACTGGTATTAGAAGATTTTGGCAGTAGCTACTGTTTTGCAAACAAAAGCTGTTACTCAACACGTTGTTTCTGGTCCAGGTTTGGCGTGTTTTTCCAGTTTCTTCACTTATTTAATCTTGGATACTACCAATCTTCCCATTTCCAAAAGTAATGCAGTTAACATGCCAGGGAACAGCAGAAGCCCTACAGTTTGTGTGAGCAGGGCTGTATGGATATATTATGAGAGAAATGGATAAGGAAGGGTTTGAGGACAGGGGCCACAGTACAGACTAACAATAAAATAACTAAAATAACAGTTATATTTTTATTTAAGAAACTATTTTTAATGATGTGTTTTTAACTCTATGATTAACAGAGAATTTTAACCACTGCTTAAATTTACTAGCTATTATTATTATTGTTTTGCATTACATATTCATTTAAGAATAGTGAATGAATCTTTATAGTATTCAGCAGCATAAGGAATACTAAAGTACATTTGCTGTTAGTAAGACGCACATTGTGAGAAAAGGATTTTATTTGTTATGTTCATGACAGTACTGCAGCACTATAGCACTTTAAAAGTAGATTGCAATTAAACCCTAATTGCTAATTTGGCCTATTAACTTGTGTATTTAAACAGTATGGCCACACTTGCATTTCAATCTTGAAAAAGCCTGGAATTGTCCAGGCGAAAGCGCTTGGTTTACATTGGAGTGTTCTTCTTGTTTTCGCATTGGTGAATAAAAGATTTCGGTGGATCAACTTGGTCTGGCATTCCTTCACAATTTTAAAGGAAGATTTTTGTTTGCATTGTCATTTACCACTGGTATTAGAAGATTTTGGCAGTAGCTACTGTTTTGCAAACAAAAGCTGTTACTCAACACGTTGTTTCTGGTCCAGGTTTGGCGTGTTTTTCCAGTTTCTTCACTTATTTAATCTTGGATACTACCAATCTTCCCATTTCCAAAAGTAATGCAGTTAACATGCCAGGGAACAGCAGAAGCCCTACAGTTTGTGTGAGCAGGGCTGTATGGATATATTATGAGAGAAATGGATAAGGAAGGGTTTGAGGACAGGGGCCACAGTGCAGACTATGCTAATCATGCTGTGTACTAAACACAGACAATGTGGCGAGACTACTGGCAGTTGTCAGCATTTAGTGGGAAAGTATCATGATACAAGCCAGGCTTTGCAACAAGATAGAGTAGTCATAAAGGCAGAATGCCATGTGTATACCATGCATATGAGGCACATGCAGTGGCATCCTGAGGAATGTGCATGGCAAATGTGGAAATGTGACCATTGCTCATGGTAGGTAGGACTCCCAGGAATGGGGCACTTCAGTAGTGTGTGTGTGTGTGTGTGTGTGTGTGTGTGTGTGTGTGTGTGTGTGTGTGTGTGTGTGTGTGTGTGTGTGTTGCAGTGTGCTACATTAGACATGCTTCAGGGGCATGATGAAGGTATATAAGCCGCTAAAATATCTTATGTGTGGCTCAGTTCTCTTTCCAGTAGGGAGAGAGAAGATACATCCAAGGTAAGTAGTGCTGTCACCTGTGGGTGTTACAGTTACCTCAGGTAGTATGCTGCTATTATTTATATATATCTGGCTATTTTATAACAGTTACTTACTTACACATGCATTTGGAGAGGTGTTCCACATGCCTCCAAAATAAGAACCTGCTCACTTCTGCCTGCTTAAGAGATGAAAAACAGCACAAAAAATGACAAGTCACATGAACATATGTCCATCTATGGCACTTGTAACTGCAGTAAACTACACTAAAATGGGCTTATCGTGAATACTTACTGTATAACTCAGAAGCACTCTCTCAGGCTATCTTACACTCGCTCAGTCTCTCTTGGACTGTCTTGGACGCTCTCAAACCTCTTCTTCCCTCTGGAATAGATGGTCTAGATGGAGACTGCTGTTCACCAAGAGTGCCATCACTGTTTGCCAGAGAGACTAATGCCAGCTCCAGCAGTCATCACAGCAAACTGGCTGTGCCAGGCATCTACCTTATACTAGGAGTTCCCAAGCAGGCACACCTGGTGGTTTCTGTACATAAAGTAGAGACATATTTTAGACTCATTAGGCTACCACCTAAGAATCCTGCCACCGACAATGCGCTTTGAAGCCAAAACAGCTCCACAGGTCTCAGTCCAGATGAATAAAGTAGCTCATTCATGTTAAAGCATATTTCTGCTACTGATGTGTGATATGAAGCATCATCCACTGAACTGGTGTGGCATGTTGTCCTGATACCATATAAAGATGTATATTCATGGTGTGCTACAGTGGTGTTAGGATGCAAACAATATAATGTCATGAGTGGGTAGGAGGGAGGAACGGCATAATGATTAAGATTTTATCCTCACAAATATAATGTGCAAAGTTTGAGTTTGACCTCTGGTTATTGTCTAGGTTGTAACAGTCTGCAGACTGAGCCTAGCATTTACCTATGGAAAACACCACCACCTTTGGCATTTACCTGTGCAAAACACCACCACCTTTGGCATTTACCTGTGGAAAACACCACCACCTTTGGCATTTACCTATGGAAAACACCACCACCTTTGGCATTTACCTATGGAAAACACCACCACCTTTGGCATTTACCTATGGAAAACACCACCACCTTTGGCATTTACTTGTGGAAAACACCGCCACCTTTGGCATTTACCTGTGGAAAACACCGCCGCCTTTGGCATTTACCTATGGAAAACACCACCACCACCTTTGCTTATTACTACCTGTACGAGCTACAGTGATAATGAGAAGATATTTTTATCCATATGCCTACAGGGGTTAGTGAGCCACCCATGCAGACATAAAGAACTTTTTAGGTCCTAAGGGGAATGTATGGAATAAGCCATGTAGAGCAGCCTTGATCAGGTGCACAGATGCACTATGAAAATCAAAATTATGAGATAAATATGGGTGTATATCACAAAATCGAAAACTAACAAGTTCAAAGCTCAAAATTTCGAACTTGCAACCTCGAAAATGGAAAACATCGAAATGTAAAGTGGAGAATGCCATAGAGTGTGGGAAGGGAAGATTTTCCTTTACTGCACTGTAGTGCGATCTCGGAGTTTGTATATTTAAGTAGATGGGGTGTGGGTGCTGCAGGGGGGGCTTGCCCCCCTTGCATAGAGCATTTTTTGTGTTGTTTTGGGTGTTTAGTGGGGTTTTTTTTCACATTCGATGTTTTCCATTTTCGAGGTTGCCAGTTTGAAGTTTTGAGCTTCGATATTGTCAGCTTTCGATTATGTGATATAAACCCGATAAATACAAACACTGATTTTGCTGTGCTCATCTTCCTAGGGAGTTTTCTGCTGTTAACAGACTTTTAGAATGAACTTTTCTAACTAAGATTCAAACTTTGAACTTTAAAAACATTAAACATGAGGTACGTGAGCCTGGGATAGTGCAGCAAATGTGGGCAAACTGTTTTGTATCACCTGTAGATATGCGGTGCTTTTGAGTTACATGGTGTTTCTTTGGGGGATAGGAGTTGGGTTGACAGCACGTGACTGCTGACTGCAGCAGATGTACACAGTCAGGAGATGTTGACATACAATGAAATGTGCTGCTACTGTAATTTAAGTGCCACAGCAAGAGTTCTGATGTGTGTTTTGTAATAAGTAGGGCATATAGGCAAAGGACTGTGAGTGCCGCGATGTTGACTTCCACATGTTGTTATGTGTACTATATGGTTGCACACAACTGTTATTACTATCCTTTAAGTAATGCAGAATATTGGACGGTGGGAAGTAGGGTTCTAAGGAGGGCTGTCAGTTTGATACTTTTCCTTGGCTGAATTTTTGTGATGTGGTTTTTCATGCATTATCCCTTCACTGTTATTGTCTGGGGAGGCTTTTAACCTGTGCCTACAGGAGTGTTAATACAGTTGTTCATGCACAGGCCTCTTTAGGCTGACATTTTCATTGCTGGACCTAGTGTCCTCTTCCACTCATCTCCTTTGGTACTCAGTGGCTCTGGCACAGGGAAGGGGTGGTGGCCTAGTTAAATCCATGCCTAGCTGTGCAGGCCTGGTATTGCTCCATGAGGGTTTTAGACAAACTTTGATTCCATATTTCAGGGCTTGTTTTTTTTTTTTTTTTTGGTGGGGAGGGGTTAATTATAAAGTCTATATTGCATAAGTAGACTGTTTTGTAATGCATCCAGAGCATGTTATTGTGGACTTGAGTTGGGGGTATTTCTAGCATTCAAATGTAGCAAGCAATATATGAGTCATACTAGGGGTGTGAATAACATGCTGTTGGATAACCTGCATTCGACTGTGTCCTGCTATTATGCTGCACATGCACTAAGGCCAGGGGCTTGCACTAGTAGACTAAGGTCATGGAACAAATACACATTGGAGTTCATTGACAGGGTATGGCATGAGAAAAGTGGCTGACATAAGATGGCATTCAAGATGGCAACACTTATAGGGACAGATAGGGAACAGGGTGTGATGTCTGGCTAATATACCACTGGACTGCCAACAATAAATGTGATACCCCCCACTTAAAATCCGGGTCAGAAATTAAGAAGCCTCAATCCAGACAACTGACTCCAGTGTGGGAGCATCATGAAAAACACCAGAACACAGAGCACACAAGAGTAAAGTTCCACAGTTTCCCCTAAGAGCACAACAGTAACATGCTCTATTTCCTAGGACTAGACTATATACCTCTGTCCACCCCAAATGTAATCCCTTATCATACACTTCAGAGTAAAGTGCTCCAGTTTAAGACCTATGACTCACTCACATTCAAAATAACTTTAAATCTCGTGCACTCATACACTTATGGGAAGCCTGACACAGATTTCCAGCTATGACCTCACCCCAATACAAATGGTAAACACTGCCACCAGAGTCAGACAGGTCTACATGCCCTTCAAAGGGTGATCACTTATTAAAAATTATATATCAAAATAAATGATAGCTATGACCAGAAGCAGCCAAGCATTTGATGTGACCTGGGGAATATCAAACAGGTATTAATCTCTAAAGAACACACAGTGACTGTTCAGCCACAATGTAAAGTAACGAAAAACATTTAATAATAAGCAAAATTATTACAATAATGTAAATCAAGAACTTTCAATAAATGCTAGAATTCAGTCACCAGAAATATATAATTAAACTATAGGATAGTCCATCATCTTAGACAAAGTCTATCTAAATAACTAAACTTTCCTAATCTAACTAGAGAATACTGTCCCTGATCTAATCTGAAACATAACAGCAAGGCAAAGGCAGGCTTACAGTTTTGGTGAGTCCTGTTTCTGGGTATCCTGCACAGCACTGTAACTGACTGTTCAGCACTTGACTAACTGCTCAGCTTAACAGCCTCAACTGTCTTATTTTAAAAATAAAGTTCAGCTGTTTGAAAAAAATATTTTTCCTGTCAATCAGCTGTTCAAATAATCACATAGAAACCAGAAACTTTCTAATGACATCACACAGTGTTCAGCTGATTCTCCACAGTTTGTACTTTAGAATCTCCCTCACAAACATGTGGAATTAGAAATGTATCAAAACACTGACAGATATTTTAAACATTTTGTATCAACAGGATGATACTCAACATTTTTAAAAAAACGTATTTACATTTTTACAATTAGACATGCTGGCATAAAGTACAAGTTAATCTGAGAATATGCACAAATCACCTGCCAGACATGCTAACACAGATGACAGTGTTTTCATTTTCTTCACATTTCACCCCCCATCCCTCTTATGACTTAAGTATGATTTTCAAGTCACCCTTGAAAACCAATGCTTGAGAAAAACTGTTCTACCTGGGAATATTAACCCACTCCTCACCTGAACAATCCATCTGCATTGGTATTATTAACCCCACTGTGATGTTGTATGGTCATATCCTATGCTTGCAATCCTAGACTTTACCTCAGTAACTTGGTATTTTGCTTACTGATCCTATTAAGTCATGTTAAAGGGTTATGATCTGTGAGTACAGTGAATTTTTTTCCCATAAAGATAGGGCTGCAGCTTTTGCAATGCCCACACTATGGCTAAACACTCTTTCTCCATGGCTAAATAACACTCTTCTCTAGGTTGGAGTCTACAGATCAGATGTACCACTGGGTGTTCTTCACCTTCTGCAGAAACTTGGGTAAATACAGCTCCCCACCCCATCATTTGAAGGATCTACTAGTACAATAAATTCTTTATTGTAATCTGGGCTGGCTAACACAGGGGGTCCTCCCAAAATCTACTTAAGTTTTTGGAATGACTGTTCACAATCTGTGGTCCACCATACCTTGTCTGGTTTATTCTTCTTAGGTAAGTAAGGGGTGCAGCTAGGGGTGCAGCTATGGTCCTGTAATTGGACACAAATTTCCTATGGTACACTGCTGTCCCTAGAAATACTCTCACTTGTTTCTTATTAACAGAAACTGGCCACAGTTGAATAGCTTCCACCTTGACAGGTTCTGGCCTAATTTTACCACTTCCCACAGTGTGTCCTTAGTAAGTCACCTCTGCCATACCCACTTGACACTTACTGGGTTTAATGGTTAATTCTACCCTACTTAATCTATCCAAAGTCTCCCTAACACATTGGTTTGCAAATACCCATATCATAGTCTTCAATGGAGAGTTTAACCTCTCCACAAGGCCATTGGTCTGTGGATGGTAGGTAGTGGTCCTTGGATGTTTCAGCCCACAATGTTTCCAAAGACAAGTCAGCAGGTCTGACATGAAGTTGGCTCCTCAGTCACTCAGTATTTCCTATGGAAAATCTATTCTGTTGAAGACTTCTAGCAAAGCATTCACCACCTTCTCTGCCTTAATAGATGACAGAGCTACTGCCTCAGGATATCTGGTAGGATAGTCTACTACCACCAAGATGTATTTCTTTCATGTAGAACTTGGAGTACTCAGGGGTATCACAATATCCAGGGCCACTCTCTGAAATGTCTCTTTGATAACAGGCAAAGCATTAGCAGAGCCTTAGCTTTGTCCCCTGTATCAACTTTTTGGCACTGTTCACAAGTCCTACAATATCCTACCATATCCCTCGCAATCCCATGCCAATAGAAATTTTGCATAATACATCTCTTAGTATGTCTTATGGCACTACCGACTTCAGTATTACTTCACAACTTAACCCACCTCAAGGAGTCCACTCTCTATACAACAGACCTTTGTTCCAGTATACAAACTCCTGTCTTCCTTGATCCTCAGGTGCCTCCTTAGCCATCTCCCACAAGCTTTGTGACATAGGATCCATAAGTTGAGCTTATCTCAACTCGATCTTTATGACCTTCCCCAGGTTTCCTTCTGCAGGAAGCCTAGTCACTTCTGACAGCTGTGCCTCACTGTCACTCTGAGTACTATCACTCACCTCTGCCCTTGCAGTTGCTATGTCCAAGAGAACATCAGTACCATCAAGCAGCTGTGGCTCACATTCAGACTTACTCCTACCAGATAGCACCTTCTCTGAAATAGCTACCACACTAGTTCCAGCTGCAGTTATGAGATTTTTCTGGTTCTCTCCCAGACTACTGGACCTACATGCTTTTCTCCAAGCCTGACTGTGTGTCACTGCATGTACACAAGGTACTGCACCATCAAAGTCACTGCATGTACACAAGGTACTGTATCATCAATGTCACTGCATGTACACAAGGTACTGCATCATCAATGTCACTACACGTACACAAGGTACTGCATCATCAATGTCACTACACGTACACAAGGTACTGCATCATCAATGTCACTACACGTACACAAGGTACTGCATCATCAATGTCACTGCATGTACACAAGGTACTGCATCATCAATGTCACTACATGTACACAAGGTACTGCATCATCAATGTCACTACATGTACACAAGGTACTGCATCATCAATGTCACTACACGTACACAAGGTACTGTATCATCAATGTCACTACATGTACACAAGGTACTGCATCATCAATGTCACTGCATGTACACAAGGTACTGCATCATCAATGTCACTACACGTACACAAGGTACTGCATCATCAATGTCACTACATGTACACAAGGTACTGCATCATCAATGTCACTACACGTACACAAGGTACTGTATCATCAATGTCACTACATGTACACAAAGTACTGCATCATCAATGTCACTGCATGTACACAAGGTACTGCATCATCAATGTCACTACACGTACACAAGGTACTGTATCATCAATGTCACTACATGTACACAAGGTACTGCATCATCAATGTCACTACACGTACACAAGGTACTGCATCATCAATGTCACTACATGTACACAAGGCACTGCATCATCAATGTCACTACACGTACACAAGGTACTGCATCATCAATGTCACTACATGTACACAAGGTACTGTATCATCAATGTCACTGCATGTACACAAGGTACTGCATCATCAATGTCACTACATGTACACAAGGTACTGCATCATCAATGTCACTACATGTACACAAGGTACTGCATCATCAATGTCACTACACGTACACAAGGTACTGCATCATCAATGTCACTACACGTACACAAGGTACTGCATCATCAATGTCACTACATGTACACAAGGTACTGTATCATCAATGTCACTACACGTACACAAGGTACTGCATCATCAATGTCACTACACGTACACAAGGTACTGCATCATCAATGTCACTACACGTACACAAGGTACTGCATCATCAATGTCACTACATGTACACAAGGTACTGCATCATCAATGTCACTGCATGTACACAAGGTACTGTATCATCAATGTCACTGCATGTACACAAGGTACTGTATCATCAATGTCACTGCATGTACACAAGGTACTGTATCATCAATGTCACTACACGTACACAAGGTACTGCATCATCAATGTCACTACACGTACACAAGGTACTGCATCATCAATGTCACTACACGTACACAAGGTACTGCATCATCAATGTCACTACATGTACACAAGGTACTGCATCATCAATGTCACTACACGTACACAAGGTACTGCATCATCAATGTCACTACATGTACACAAGGTACTGCATCATCAATGTCACTGCATGTACACAAGGTACTGCATCATCAATGTCACTACACGTACACAAGGTACTGCATCATCAATGTCACTACATGTACACAAGGTACTGCATCATCAATGTCACTGCATGTACACAAGGTACTGTATCATCAATGTCACTGCATGTACACAAGGTACTGTATCATCAATGTCACTGCATGTACACAAGGTACTGCATCATCAATGTCACTGCATGTACACAAGGTACTGTATCATCAATGTCACTACACGTACACAAGGTACTGCATCATCAAAGTCATTCCCTGTCATGACATCTGCAGGGATATCCTCAAACACGCCTACTTGTTTGCTTCCTCTTCCACTCCCAGTCAAGATGAACACTAGCCAAACATATATGGAACAGGGTCCCTCCTAACGGTCTGACTGAAGTGGACTGCCCAAGCAAGTGCTGCTGTTCTCTAACCACTGCAGGCCTCACAATGGTTATATCAGAAGATGTGTCCCTCATATCAGTTACCTGTTTACCATCTACTAAGATAGGATATACATTTTGGTGATAATTTGGCACCCCAGTTGTTTCAAAACAACTTACCACTGGCAGTTTGTCATTCACACTTACTGAGTCCCTCACATTCTGTTTCTCACATTGCCTCAATGGACATTTGGCTGCTATGTGTCCCCTCTGGTTACACTTGAAACATCTAATTCCTAACCTTGTACTTGCACTGGTAGTTTTCACCATTACTGGTGTACTCTGTTGGAGTGGTTTAGACTGCCCCATGGGTTCCCTTATGTCCATGTGCAGTGCTGGGCATCCCTTTCTTATGCAGTGCCGCTCAGCTTGCCAGGTAGAGATCCCCTTTTCTCCCCCAATCCCTCTGCAGAGTTACACTCTTGGTCTGCTAACCAGACTCTCATGTCATCAGGCAAGGTATTGAGGGCTTGCTCCCTCACCAAAAGGTCTGCCAGTCCCTCAGAAGTGGTGACCTGACACCCACTTACCCATTTGTGAAAGTAAGTACTTAAGTCAGCAATATAATCACATACACTTTCATCTGCCTTGTGTCTATCTTTATGAAACTTCTTTCTATATGCCTCAAGTGTAAGTTTGAAACCGATGAGTAAGTAACATTTCATTTTGTCATAATTCAAACAATCTACATCATTTAATTGTGCTACAGCCTGAACAGCTATACCATGAAGTAAGAGAGTCAGAAGCCAAACCCAGAGCTTATGGTCAACATCATATTGTCTGCATACCCTCTCAGAAATATGAATGGAACTATAAAAGTCATCCCATCCTTGTACTGATGAAAAAATTTACTGACCTTTACAGCTTCTGGGGTCCAGTTATTCCCTTCCCCATTACCTGCATGACCCTCTCGAAGGATAAGAAACTCCACTTCATGCCAGTGTTGTCTCTCATTGTACTTGGCTTCTAAATGCTTCAGTCTCTTTGCTGATTCGAATTCAAGATATCTGGCCTCCAGTCATTGGGCTTCCAGTTGTTGGGCTTCCAAGCACAGTCTCTCTTCAGTCTCCAGTCATTTGGCTTTCAGTTCATATCAGCACTGCGTCTCCCCTTCCTCAGTCATCAGGCATCACATTCTTTCCCTTTCTTCAGCCTCCAGTTTCAGTCTCCTTAACTCCAGATGGATTCTCAGGTCCTCTGGCAAAAATGTGGACTGTCCCATCTCGGCAGGCTGCACATCACCAACACCAAACTGGATATCCTCCAAACAGCTGGTCTGAGCTGTGGCTGCAGCCAAGGCTGAAATCATTGCATCCTTGGTCAGGTTGGCATGCACCAATCCTCTGGCTTCACACTCCTTAACTCACTGGATCTTTGTCAGCTTGTAAAATCTTCTGCTGACATCCTTCCCTGCTATCCCTGTCTATCTAACTAAAATATAAATACAACTGTGGTGGATTGAAATTCTGAATGTTTACCTTGTGGGTGTCAAGAGTGCACACCTTAATGACAACTACCTACAGGCTACTGAAATTAATTTTATTTATTTATTTATTTCAGTTTGATAACTGGGGAGGTCCACTGGGCTCAGGAGCCTGTTTTCAGTGGAGGCCCGGGGAGAAAAGCTCCACATTACTTAGTAAAGTTAAAAAACAGGTAAAATTAAATTTAAGATTCAAACATATGGGTACATTAAGATAGAACAGAAAACATTAGGTTTTATGAATACAGGTAAAATTGTCATACAGAGACAGTATGAGGTACAATGGTTACATAGCATACGAGTCATGTATTAACATGGTTGGTTAATAAGGATATTTAGAATTTGAGTCTTGTTAGGGCAGAGTGGAAGACCAGAGACAGTATGGGGTACAATGGTAACATAGCATATGGGTCATAGATTAACATGGATGGTTAATAAGGTTATATAGAATTTGAGTTTTGTTGGGGCAGAGTGGAAGACCAAGTGTAAATTGTAGGGAGGGGGATAAAAGGGAGTGCAGACTATTTACAATATATACAAAAGGCAGCAGAAAGAAATAAGTAGAATGATGGAACAAAGTGTAGGAAGAAGGAGTAGCATGGATATACAATTAGTGCTGAGAGTAGAAGGCTAGGTGGGGAACGTGCAGTTGCACTTCCTATTAGAGAATAAGTGGGAATGGAGTGGGGTTTTGAAGTTGTTAGGGTTTTCAGTCATTCGTAAAGATGGAGGTAGAGAATTCCATTTTTTGGCTAAGGAAAAGGATAGGAGGTGTTGGCCGGCTGGTCGCTTTGGTGTGTGGACACTGAGTAGATTTAGGTGAGCAGATCTAAGTGACATGTTAGGGGTGTAAAGTTGTAGGATGTTGGATAGTGCAGGACATTTGGAGGGGTTAAATAATAGCCTATGGGCAGTGTTAAGTTGTAGGTAGTCTAGAAGATTGGGGAGTTCTAGCCAGTTTAGTGAATAGAGGGCAGAGCAATGATGGGAGGTGTGTTTGGCTTTGATGGAGAATTTAGAAATTTTATTATAACAACTTTCCATTTTTGAGGAAAGGGAGGCAGATAAGTTATTTAATAGAGGGGCGCCATACAGTAGTGAGGGAAGAAGATAGGTAGTGGCGAGTGTTTGTCTAGAAGAAGGAGAGAGATAGTGAATGTTTCTATATAGCAGGCCAAGTTTTTGATGGGTCTTCTTAATATTGAGTTGAATATGGGTGTCAAATTTTAGGTTTTCATCAATAGTGACCCCAAGTAGTTTGGCATAGGGAACAATTTCTATAGTTGAATTACTATGGTTTCTAATTTGGAATGAGTTTTTGTCGAGAGGGGAGGATTTTGAGGGGGGGAAGAGAAGTATTTTGGATTTGTTAGTATTTAAAGAAAGGTGGTTTTGGAGCATCCACTTCTCAGTGGTGGAGAAAGTTGTTTGTGTGTATGATAGAAGTTCTGGGAGGTTGGTGGCACAACAGATTAAAGTGGAGTCATCGGCGTATTGTACAATTTTAGTATTAGGGATGGCAGAGTGAAAATCATTGATAAAGATGTTGAATAGCATAGGGCCAGAATGGAACCTTGGGGAACACCAGTGGGGGTTGGAAGGAAGTTAGAGGTACCTTTCCTCCATTTTACAGCTTGAGATCTATTGGATAGGTAACTAGAGAACCAAGATAGTGTATTGTGAGAGAGGTTGAGGTTAGCAAGGTGGCTAAGGAGATGAGTATGGGAGACAGTGCCGAAAGCCTTTGAGAGGTCTAGTAGAACTGTTGAAACTATTTTGCCAGTATCGCAGGCATGGCTGACTGTATCTAGGAATGAGAGTAGAGCAGTTACAGTGCTATGGCCAGGGCGGAAACCATGTTGGGTATGGGAGATGAGTTGGTTATTGATAAGGAAGGGCATTAACTGAATGTGAATGCATTTTTCCAGGATTTTTGATACTGGGGAGAGGATGGCTATGGGGCGAAAGTTTGAGGTATTATTGTTTTTACCGCCTTTGTGGAGAGGATGTATAAAGGCAGAATGCCACAGCTTGGGGACATAAGATTCCATTATGGATCTGTTGATTAGGATACTAATGGGGAGGGTGATTCCATCTGCAGCAATTTGTAAGAAATTGGATGAAATATTATCTGGAGCATTAGAGCAAGGTTTCAGTTTGCTGAGAAGTTTTTTTATATATGAGGTGGAGACTGGTTTAAGTTCGAAGGTGGTGGGAGGGTTGGGTTTAGAGGCTGGTTTAAGTTCAAAGGTGGTGGGAGGGTTGGGTTTAGAGGCTGGGGTAGAGTGACTGAGCTGTGAGGATGGGTTAATTTGAAAGGTCTTATTTAGTTCAGCTATACAGTTAATAAAGGAGTTGAAAAGAGTGGCAATTTCTGGATCAGACTTGGTAGTGTCAGGGCAAGGGTTATTTTTAGTGCCTGGGTTGAAGAGTGAATTAATGGACTTCCAGAATAGTTTAGGGTTTTTGGAGTGGTTGGCTTGGAGTTTCATATAGTCGGATTGTTTGTCTTTGGATATTTGTTTTTTAGTGAGGTTGCGGAGCTGCTTGTATTGAATAAGGGTCTCTGGATGTTTATTGTGCTGAGAACGTTTCCAGCATTTGTCTCGCTGTTGCATGAGTTTTTTGGTTTCTCTAGTTAGCCATGGGGCAGATTTGGATTTGATTCTTATAGTTTGCGGTGGAGCTTGGGAATTAAGTATATTTAGGAAAGTAGAGTTAAAGGATTCGACGGCTCTGTCAAGAGGAAGAGTTTTTAGATTGTTCCAGTTAGTTTGTTTGAGGGTATTGGAGAAAGTGAGAGCGTTGAAGTTAGTTATATTATGTGTATGCAGGTATTGGTACTGGAGATGGGGAGACTGAGTAGCTCGGTGGATGAAGGCAGGTAGGTGGTCACTAAAGGAGTCAGGAAGGATGCCTGAGTCTAAGATGTTGTTAGGGTGGGTAGCTAGGCTCCAGTCTGGTGTGGATCCCGGAGGGTTGATTTTGTTGGGTCTAGTGATAGAGTTAGTTAATTGAGTAAAGTTGAATAGATTGACAGATATGGCTGGGTTTAGGTTATTAATTTTGTTCCAATCTATGTTCACATTTCCTAAAATGTAGGTTTCTAGGTTAATGTTAGTTGAGGCCCATTCGAGGATTTCTTCAAGGGGGGTAGTATTGTTACCTGGGGGAATATAAAGGGATATGAAGCAGATACTTTTGTGAATATTCATTTGTAGTAAACCTATTACGAGTTCTGCATTGTAGAACTGGGGAATGGGGTTTGGGTATGTAACCTGGGGGAATGTAAAGGGATATGAAGCAGATACTTTTGTGAATATTCATTTGTAGTAAACCTATTACTAGTCCTGCATTGTAGAACTGGGAATGGGGTTTGGGTATGGAATAATGGGGAGTAGATTAGAGAATATCAAGGCTACTCCTCCACCTTTTCTGTTTAGGTGGTCAGATCTAAGGGCTTGAAAGCCAGGGGGTAGGATTTCTGAGTCAGAGATGGTAGGTTTTAGCCAAGTCTCAGAGATGGCTGCAATGTCGGGAAGGTTGTGGTGAAGCCAGGCATGGAAAAGAGTAGTTTTATTTCTTAGGCTTTGGGCATTGAGAGTGATTATTTTTAGGCTTTTAAGGTTAGTGGTATTGTTACTTTGTAGCGGAATGAGATTATTAGTGGTGCTAGGTACGGGGTTTGGGTGGATATCACCAGATAGAATTAGGTGGATGAAGATGGGAGATAGTAGGAAATCCAATTAAAAATACCATATCTGCCACCAATTTAATGTGACGTCTGGCTAATATTTCTCCAGACTGCCGACAATAAATATGACTTCCCCCACTTAAAGCCTGTGTCAGTAATTAAGGAGTCTCAATCCACACTACTGACTCCAGTGTGAGAGCATCATGGAAAACACCAGCTCACAGAGCACAAAAGAAAAAAGTTCCATAATTTCCCTTAAGAGCACAACAGGAACATGCTCTATTTCCTGAGACTAGACTATATACCTCTGTCGACCCCAATGTAATCCCTTATCAAACACTTCAGATCAATGTGTTCTCATTTAAGACCTCTGACTCACTCATACTCAAAATAACTTTAAATCTCACACACACTCAAACACTAATGGGAAGCCTGACACAGATTTCCAGCTGTGTCCCCTCCCCAGTACAAATGACAAACACTAGCTCTAGAGTCAGACAGGTCTACACACCCTTCAAAGGATGATCAGTTATTAAAAATTAAATATAAAAATAAATGATATCTATGACCAGAAGCAGCCAGGCAGTTGAGGTGACCTGGGGACTATCAAGCAGGCATAAGCACTCTCTAATCTCTAAAGAACACACTGATTGTCCAGCACAATGTAAAGCAATGAAAAACATTTAATAATAAGTAAAATTATTGCAAAGATGTAAACCAATAACTTTCAATAAACACTAGAATTCGATCACAAGAAATATAAAATTAAACTGCAGGATAGAGGTCCATCAGCTTAGGAAAAAAATGTATCTAAATAACTAAACTTTCCTAATCTAACTAGAGAATACTCTCCCTGATATAATCTAAAACATAACAGTGAGGCAAAGGCAGGCTTACAGTTTTGGTGAGTTCTGTTTCTGAGTATCTTCTACACAGCACTATAACTGACTGTAACTCTTCGCTAACTGCTCAGCACTTGACTAACTGCTCAGCTTAATGGTCTCAAATGTCTTATTTTAAAAATAACAGTCATATGTTTGAAAAAGTTATTTTTCCTGCCAATCAGCTGTTCAAATAATCACCTAGCAACCAGGAACATTCTAATGACATTACCCGGTGTTCAACTGATTCTCTGCAAACAGCTTGTACTTTAGAATCTCCCTCATAAACATGTGTAATTAGAAATGTATCAAAACACTGACAGATTCTTTAAACATGTTGTATAAATAGGGAGATACTCAACATTTTTTAAAAACTTTCTTACATTTTTACAATTAGACATGCTGGCATACAATACATGTTAATCTGAAAATATACACAAATCACCTGCCAGACATGCTAACACAGATGACACTGTTTTCATTTTCTTCACAGAGGGCAATACAATGTTACATATCAGCAGTTGTAATGGAGGCTGTACCTATGCTGTTGTGGGCCTATGATGCACAGAACATAGTACATGGTTTCAATATCCCTGTATTTTGGCATAGTCTTTTTTGTAGATAAATGTTGCTGCTGCTTCGTATGTGTCCAGAACACATATACTGTGTCATCCTTCCAGCCACTAAATGGCAGCCACCTGTACTCATAGTATGTGTCTCTTTGTGGTGTGATGTAACACAGTAGGTGGTAGCACTGGACTTTATTGTCGGGTACTGAAATCAGAGTGGGACCAGTATAACATGCCAACAGCTTACATGTGCATATACTTACATTTACAGGTGAAAACCCCTGAGGACAGGAAAATGAAGGAAAATTTCACCCACACAAAGAACAACATCATCTTTCAGGCTTTCTGCAAACATGATTAATTAATTACTATTTACTAATAAGATCAGACCTTTTGCTAATGTGACTGGTTGTATCTTGTTGAACAGATGAAGGCAGTCAAAGGCCATAATCAACCATATAACCAAGTATGGAGTAGGTTCACCAACATGATTGCTTATGCATGCTACAAACCTGACAGACAGTGGAATGAAGGACCTCAGGTGGGGGTCCACTGAAAGAGTCACCATTAACTGACATGGTGGAATTTCTGGCATCTCTGGGGGTGTATGACAGGTGTCATTCCTGGTACAGAACTTGACCATGATGCAGAACTTCACTGAGCATCTGGGTTCTTGATAATACTCCAGGTGGTTATTGCTTAACCAGTGTAACATGTGGTGTAATCGGCCTGACTCAGTCCCATACCCACAATATGTATAGTCGTTTTGTTATTACAGGTCTTCAGCAAAAATATTTGTCGGCACAATGTATGTGGGTTGTAGATTTTGTATGTCACTCTGTTTTACAACACTGGACTGTAGATACTGGAGAAAAATGCATTAATGCAGTCTAGTGTGTTCATGTGTTTTTGCAGGTGCTTTGATGTCAGAGCCTTCCACTGTGAATATTTTCATACCTGATGTTGGGCAATTGTCTTATCCAAGTGGTGATGGCTGCCACAGCGTGGTGCAGTCTGAGGTCATGGAGGCAACATTAGACACTGATAATGTGACAGGAGTATCCTCTCCCTCTTCCTCGAACACTGCTCTTGTACCTGTGCAAACCATTTCTTAATCCCAGGATGCCAATGAAGGACAGGAATTATCTGACATATCAGCACAGCATGTTCCTCTTCCCCTGCATCAAAGAGCCCCTTGGTTTATGGCAATTTTCTTGAGCATGAGGAAGGAAATAGAGGTTAGTATACCAGTGGTTAGCAGTGCCATGAGTTCCAGACACCACATCGTCTAAGTGTATCCATGGCCACCAGACAGCATTTATGCAAGACCCTTATACATGTACAGGCAGATGCTACTGCACCCACTGCAGAGCTGATTGGTGTAGTGAATGGACATCAGGAATACCTCTGAAAGTCCCTGGCCCATTTATGTGGCATTTTTAAAAGCTATTATATGTAGCATGACATCAGGAAATGCCTGGGATACATCCAACATGTCCCCTCCTGGTCACTGGAAGGTCCCTACAGCTATGCATATCATAGTGTTCATATAGATGGGTAATCCCCATATCCCACAAGCCTGCATATGACAGAAGCACATTTTCACCAGAGCCATAGAGTATTGGGCCACTATTTCTGTGTCACAGAAGGGGAGATATGTTAGGTGTGGTCAGGTGACTCAGCAGTACAACAGGTGATGTTGCTTATCTATGTGACTACCTGCTGCGCTTCTCTGGTGGTCACATATTATCATGTTATTTTCATACATTTGTGAATTACTGTGTCATATTACTGACCATCACATTCTCCATGACCCTCATTGTAATAGTGTTGCTCATGTCCATCTAACTATATGAGTGCTGGCTGCAGTATTTCGAAGCGTAGCACATTCATGCCACATGTTTCTGAATCAGCTCAGTCCTTCACATGACCACCCATCATTCTCTTTTGCCTACTAAATTATGTTGCTTATTTTTTAATCCCAAGAAACATCCTGTATAACACATGGGCAAACACTGTATGAATATGGCATTCATACCTCTCCATAGTCTGTACATATTTCCACTCTTTATACCATGCTTTCAAAGGTCAGTCAGAATTTAATCTGTTTTATATAGAAAATTATACTTTATCCACCTGTTTTCACTAAGAAACTGAAATCTATTAAATCTAAGCATTAAGTAATGTTTTTGTAGCAAAGAATTCTTAATTGTGTAAGTCCGTTTTTCAGGTCTTTCACACCGCCTGTGGATTTCTTTGTGATTGCAGTCACTATTAAATTAACATGCATTCAATGTGCATTCAGTGTGTCATGCCTTAGTTGTATGACCTTCATTGATTTATTTTATTGGCTCTTTCCATTGTTTGTTTGTGAAAAATCCAGGGACTACAAAAAAGGGAAAAATGCATGCTTCATATAGATGGCTGCCAAAGATGAGTACTGAATATATGACCATGTGTGGCAATAAATTAACCTCTGAATCATTTTTTCATCTTTGTAAATTCATCAGAGTATTCCAAGCCCACAGAATCTCATCACCATTCAAGCCTTCCCAGTACCCTGCCCCCTCAGGCTACACCTCCTTTTTCTAAGAGAGCCATTCAGGCCTTGCCAGTACCCTTCCCCCTCAGGCTACACCTCCTTTCTCTAAGAGAGCCATAGACCCTGCCCCCTCAGGCTACACCTCCTTTCTCTAAGAGAGCCATACACCCTGCCCCCTCAGGCTACACCTCCTTTCTCTAAGAGAGCCATAGACCCTGCCCCCTCAGGCTACACCTCCTTTCTCTAAGAGAGCCATTCAGACCTTGCCAGTACCCTGCCCCCTCAGGCTACACCTCCTTTCTCTAAGACAGCCATACACCCTGCCCCCTCAGGCTACACCTCCTTTCTCTAAGAGAGCCATACACTCTGCCCCCTCAGGCTACACCTCCTTTCTCTAAGAGAGCCATACACTCTGCCCCCTCAGGCTACACCTCCTTTCTCTAAGAGAGCCATACACCCTCCCCCCTCAGGCTACACCTCCTTTCTCTAAGAGAGCCATTCAGGCCTTGCCAGTACCCTGCCCCCTTAGGCTACACCTCCTTTCTCTAAGAGAGCCATACACCCTGCCCCATCAGGCTACACCTCCTTTCTCTAAGACAGCCATACACCCTGCCCCCTCAGGCTACACCTCCTTTCTCTAAGAGAGCCATACACTCTGCCCCCTCAGGCTACACCTCCTTTATCTAAGAGAGCCATTCAGGCCTTGCCAGTACCCTGCCCCCTCAGGCTACACCTACTTTCTCTAAGAGAGCCATTCAGGCCTTGCCAGTACCCTGCCCCCTCAGGCTACACCTCCTTTCTCTAAGACAGCCATACACCCTGCCCCCTCAGGCTACACCTCCTTTCTCTAAGAGAGCCATACACTCTGCCCCCTCAGGCTACACCTCCTTTCTCTAAGAGAGCCATACACTCTGCCCCCTCAGGCTACACCTCCTTTCTCTAAGAGAGCCATACACCCTGCCCCCTCAAGCTACACCGCCTTTCTCTAAGAGAGCCATACACCCTGCCTCCTCAGGCTACACCTCCTTTCTCTAAGAGAGCCATTCGGGCCTTGCCAGTACCCTGCCCTCTCAGGCTACACCTCCTTTTTCTAAGAGAGCCACACTAGTTAATTCTGGAGTAAATCTGTGAATATCTATCCAGTCAACTAGGGTATGCTTAAAGGACCATAGAGTTGTACTGATTAATATGCAGGCAAAGTTTATTCCAGATATTTTAGAGGTACTGGATTATAAAAGTTTTCCACTCCATGTCTTATTTATCTACTGGTGAAGATTTAGACCCCTAGTTCTAGTATCAGTAAGATATTATAAAACTACTCTTAAACTTAAACCATGCTCTTCTTCAGCTGATGACCTTCCAAGCAAGTACCTTAAAACAGCAGCCAGTAGCATTGCCTATCCTGCCTAAATCTTTATAAATAGGTCAGTCCAGGAATCCCACGTTCCCTCTCTCTGGAAAAAGTCACACACTATCCCTCTGCATAAAGGAGGAAATGCAACAGACATTAATAACTTTAGACCTATAGCAACCTTATCTCCCCTCACCAAAATACTTGAAAAATGTATTCAAAAACAATTGCTAGACTATTTTCATAGGCTCATAGGTTCATAGGTAGGTACTAGGCTATTATCCCTAGGGCCTATATAAGCCTAGGCAAAAAGGTACCCTGGCTTTCGCTACACAAGAAAATGATTTTCCTGTGCCCCTGTCGAGCAGAGCCACAGAAGTGATCCCTGGGGTGAATTTTCTATTTCCCATCCAATCATCAAGATTTTTCTTGAAGAGTGCTAATGAGGAGCTTTGTTTGATATAGATAGGTAGCCTGTTCCAGAGTATGGGAAGTCTCTGGGACAGGAATCTATCCCTTCGGCATGTTCTGTTTATTGTGGTGACAAGGTTTAGGTCCCTAGAGTGTGTAGCTTGGAGGGATTGAGATTTCTTTAAGTGGAGCATGTCCAACAGCTCTGGGTTTGACATAGCTTTGTATATTAGGCTGAGATCGTCTCTGAGTAGGCGATATGCGATGGAGTAAAGCTGGAGTTTTTTGAGATGGACTGTGTAGGGCATTTGTTTGAGGCCAGTAATCCTCTTTGTGAGGTATTTCTGTGGCTTTTCCTGTTGCTGTAGATGTCTTGTGAGGTACATACCAAAAGGGGCATTGTACTCTATAATGGGTCTAATGAGTGATGAGTAGAGGGGAACAATGACCTCTTTTTTTCTGGATGAGAAACCTTTTGTGATGAGGTGAGCCACGTAGAAGGATTTCCTGACCACTGTGGCGATGTGATTATCAAACGAGAGATTACTGTCCACCTGTGTCCCAAAGTCTCTTATCACACTTTCAGCATTAAGTAGACTACCACTTATGTGGTAGTTCATGGGTACAGGGTTTTTACCAAAGAGGATGACAATACATGTTTTGGCATTGAGCTTCAGGCCATGGCTTTGACACCAGGCATCTGTCTCAGTGAGGCCCTTTTGTAGTATGTCCACATCATTAGGAGTTTCGATTATGGCTCCTAGTTTTCAGTCATCTGCAAACTTTTTTAGCCAAAGACCTTCTGTGTTAGCATGTACTTCAGTGAAGTAAATACCAAACAGGAGAGGACCCAGGACTGAACCCTGTGGTACTCCACTTGTCACTGGTCTGAAGTCCGATTTGGAGTCTGCTACTTTCACAGTGTGGGTTATGTCCATGAGCCATTTGGCAACCCATCTTGTGACATAGGGATTTATACCTAGTTTAGTGAGCTTATCTATAATTCCAGAATGGGGGATGGTGTCGAAAGCCTTGGCAAAATCTAAATAAGCTCTGTGAACCACCTTACCCTCATCTATGACTTTGGTGACTGCTTCAAAGAAGTCAGTCAGGTTTAGGAGACATGATCTGCCTTTTACAAACCCAAACTAGGTAGGGTCCAGAGTTTGGAGATTACCAATGTCTTTGTTTATGAGTTCCATGATGATACGTTCCATGGTCTTGCAGACCAGTCTCGTCAGGCTAATGTGGCAGTAATTCCCAGGATCCATCATGGCTCCCCCATTGTGGAGTGGGATAACCATTGTGATGCACCATTCAGTGGGCACAAAGCCTGAGGTGAGGCTATAATTGAACATGGTACTTAGGTAGGGTGCCAGTTCATGCTGTAGTTCGTGTAGAACGCAGCCTGGGATATTGTCAGGTCCCATGGCTTCTGTGTTCTTGGCTTTGGAGAGTGTGTTTTTGACCTGTGCAGCCATGATTACAGGAACTTTGCATTCTGCCAGTATAGAGACGGGCCATCTAGGGGGTGAGAGAGAGGTAAAGTTAGCACTGAACCTATCTGCCAGGATGTTGGCAATATCAGTTGGTTCCGTATATTTAGTGCCATTGTGCTGTAACTCAGAGCAGATCTGAGTTTTGCCATTGAGATTCTTGACATAGCTATAGAATGCTTTGTGGTTGTCTTTAGAGTCAGTGGCAATTTTGTTTTCATAACTAGCTTTGGAAGATTTTATGAGGGATCTCAGCTTCTTACTGAGGTTGATCAGGGAGTTCCTCCAGTCATGGGATTTTACTCTTTTTTGCAACAGTTTCTTTCTTCTGTTGTAGAGCTTGTTTATGGCAGAGGACCACCAGATTGGCTTCATTTTTTTGGAGGATAGCATCTTGGTTCTATTAGGGATAGCATGATCCATGCACTCGTGTAAGTGCTTATAAAGTGCATTTGTGTAGGATTCAGCAGTCGTACCTCTATTGTCCGTCTGCGTGGGTGTCATGAAGTTTGCCACTTCTGTCTTAAGAAGTGTGAATTTGGCTTTGGAGAAGTTTTTTATGATGGTTTCCCTAATTGGGGGTGGGGGCAGGATGTTCATAGGTTCATAGGTTCATAGGTTCATACTAGGCTATCTGCCCTAGGGCATTTAAAAGCCTAGCCAGAGTGTGTGTGGCTTTCACCACCCCTTAGGATGAGAATACTATACCCATTAGTTTGCTGTGCCTCTGTCCAGCAGTGATACAGAGATGATTCCCGGGGTAAACCTATGATCTCCCATCCACTCGCCAAGATTTCTCTTGAACAGAGTCAGTGAGAGGCTCTGCCTCACATGGACTGGGATTCTGTTCCGTAGTGTAGGGAGTCTTTGGGTGATGAATCTGTCCCTCCAGCACGTCCTATTTATATCCGTGTTGAGGTTTAAGTCTCTTGCTCTCGTGGCTCTGGTGGATTTGGATTTTTTGAGGTGGATCATATCCATTAATTCCGGGTTGGACATGGCCTTGTATGTCAGGCACAGATCACCTCTGAGCAGACGGTATGCGACTGAATAGAGCTGGAGTTTCTTCAGTCGGGCATCGTATGACATATGTTTGAGCCCCTTTATCCTTTTGGTGAGGAACTTTTGGGGTCTTTCCAACTGATGCAGGTGTCGGGTAAGGTACATTCCAAATGGGGCGTTGTACTCAATCATTGGTCTGATAAGTGAAGAGTACAGGGGTACAATGACCTCTCCTGATCTGGATGTGAATCCGTTCATGATCAGGTGGGCAATGTAGAAGGTCTTCCTAACCACTTTGGCAATGTGAGTGTCAAAAGAGAGGTTACTGTCAACTTGGGTCCCTGATAACTTCTTCCATGTTTAATGGATTACCACCTATGTGGTAATTAGGGGTTACCTTGTTTTTCCCAAAGGGTATGACTATACATTTTTTGGCATTTAGCTTAAGGCCATGGCTCTGGCACCAGTTATCTATTTCTATGAGACATTTCTGGAGGATGTCTGTGTCTGATGGAGTGTCAATTATGGTGCCCAGTTTGCAGTCATCTGCAAATTTTGTCAGCCACAATCCCCCTATGTTTGCCTGCACTTCAGAAAAATAAATGCCGAACAAGAGGGGGCCCAGGACTGAGCCCTGTGGGACACCGCTCGTGACCGGCTTAGAGTCTGACATGGCACCAGCAACTCTAACCCTGTGTGTTCTGTCCTTGAGCCAGTTTGCAACCCATCATGTGACATATGGGTTTACATCTAAGCTGGTGAGCTTTTCTATGATTCCCGAGTGGGGTATTGTGTCGAACGCTTTTGCTAGGTCAAGGTAGGCTGTGTGAACTGCCTTACCCTCATCAATGGCCTTAGTGACTGTTTCGAAAAAGTCGACCAAGTTCAAGAGGCAGGATCTGCCCTTGACAAAGCCAAATTGGGTAGGATCCAGTGTCTGTAGGTCCCCAATGTCTTTATTTATGAGTTCCATTATGATCCTCTCCATAGCTTTGCAGACAAGGCTCGTCAAGCTTATGGGGTGGTAATTTCCAGGGTCTGTAGAAGCACCGCCTTTGTGGAGTGGGACCACAGTTGCCGTATGCCATTCTTTGGGTACGTATCCTGTAGTAAGGCTAAGATTAAACAGCAGCCTTATGTGTGGGTTTAGTTCCTCATTGAGTTCATGTAGCACACAGCCGGGGACACCGTCCGGTCCCATTGATGCTGTGTTTTTTGCTTTAGAGAGAGCAGCTCTCACCTGGGCATCTGAGATGTTTGGGAGGCTAGACTCTGGTGGGATAGATATTTCTCCTTTTGGGGGGAGGGAGGGGAGAAATTTGCACTGAACCTGTCTGCCAGTATGTTGGCAATGTCTGTGGGTTCAGTGATTTTTTTATCATTTTGGACTAATTCTGAGCATATCTGGGAGTTTCCACCCAGGTTTCTAACATAGCTAAAGAAGGCTTTATGATTGTCTTTTGTGTCATTAGCGATTTTTCTCTCAAAGTTGGCCTTGGATGATTTTATGAGTGATCGTAGTTTTTTGCTAGTATTGATCAGAGATGCCTTCCCATTTAGGGATTTTGCTCTGTCATGTAGTAGCTTTCTCCTCTTGTTGTAGAGTTTGTTTATGGCTGGAGACCACCAGACTGGGCGCCTGCCTTTGGTGGAAAGGGTCTTGATTTTATTAGGGATTGCTTGATCCATACATTCCTGGAGGTGCTCGTAGAAGGCATTTGTAAGGGTTTCAGCAGCGTGGGTTGTGGTTTTCACTGGCTCAGGGATGTGGATGCCTAGGGTGATTAGCTTGTGGTTGGATCTGACCAACAAGGAATTGACCTCTGATGTGGAACACCAGTTGCCCATGTTGGTAATGACCAGGTCTAAGATATTGCTACCCCTGGTGGGGATGTGAATACGTTGATCCAAGGCATTGGAATTTATGAATTCCAGAAAACGTTGAGCAAAAGAGTTTGTACACGAGTAGTTTTCCCAGTTAATGATGGGGTAGTTGAAATCACCCATTATTGGGGTGTTGGGTTGTACCCTAATACTTTCCAGTGTATCAAGAAATGAGAGTGGGAATCCTGGGGCATGGCGGGGGATCTGTAACAAGCTGCAATTTGGATTGCGGTCTTGCCCAGAGTTAGTTGCACTTGGATAATCTCAGATGCATTATGCTGTGCGACTAGCCTGGAGGTGTGGAGATCCTTATTGAATATGGACACGCCTCCACCTTCAGTGCTTCATTCCGGGTTAGGTAGCCGAAAGGTGTGGTTTGAATTATAGCCTGGTAGTGCAGGGGCGTTCTGTAGAGCTTTGAACCAGGTCTCTGTCACTGCACAGATGTCGATGTTCTCCATTTTAAGGAGTGCCTCGAGTGAGTGCATTTTGAGGTTTAGACTTCTAGCATTGAGTAGCATTACCCTCAGATTTTGCTTGCTAGTACCTGTAATGGTGGTGAATTTGTCATTTGAACCTTGCCTAAAAAAAGGCACTATAGGGGTGGCAAGACTCTTAGCCAGTATACGGAATCCCAAGGGCGACAGGTGCAGGCCATCTCTGGCAAAACATCGTGGTCTATCGATCATGTCATCCCAGGTAGACAAATACCGGATCCCCTTAGAATGACACCAAAAGCTTAGCCAATTGTTAAAGTCAATCATTTTGTTCTTATACTGTGGTGGATGCTACTCAGGGCTAGGGTCATACCTGCCTGGGCTACAAGATCGGAGAGCCCCTCCATGTCTCCTTTCATGTATTCCAGGGAGGTACATCTCAGGTCATTCACACCAACATGGACAATGACAGTGTAATATTTGTACTTGTGGAGTGACCTGAGTGCATGCGTTATGTGGCGGATCCTGACACCTGACAGGCAGCTGACAGTAACTTTCTCCTTGTTTAGCCTGGTGAGTGGAACATCAGTGTGCCTGACTATAGAGTCACCCATGACTAGAGTGTTGGGTACATTGTTATGCCTTATGGGCTGTGGTTGAGTGGCACACTGAGTTTCTGGGCTATGTGTCATTCGGGTTGTGTTGGGGGTGGAGTTTGCTTGCGTTTTTGCTTTGGAGGTCTCTGATGCTTGGGCAGGTTTTTATTGAGAGCCTCCACGAATGTAGGTGTGTGTTTTGTGTTCCTATGTGTGTGCTTTGGTGGGAGTGGTTTATTGTGCTGTAAAACAAAGTGTTATTGGTACACATGTTAAATTCTCATCCCTTTCCCATCAGTGTGACATTCGAGCTGGTCCTGCCCTATTTAGTAGCTGTCATAATAATATATAACTGTCCTTATTGTGTGGGAAGGTGACACCTTGCAGCTTGGAGATTTTATCACTTACCTCAATCAAACAACCCCCCTTCCTGAAGTTTACTTCTTCCCATAGCTGTACTTCAACCACTTTCTTAGATATGCAGATTTCCAAGGACACCAACAATAACAGAATCACCACTGATCTATTCAGAAAACCAACGAGGGTTAACTTATTACTCCACAGTAAAAGTCTACATCCTACAAAAACCAAGTATAATGTAGTGAAATCCCAAGGCTATAGATTAGCTCGAATTACCACAGAGATAGAACCATTTTTGAGAAACCTGAACAACTTAGAGAATGATTTTCTAGTGAGAGGCTATGAAAGTCAGATGTTAAAAAACATCCTGGAACCCATTATAGAACTGAAAAGGACTGAAGCACCTTCACTCAACCTCCCCAGTAGAAAAATGTTAAATAATTCCACAGAGATTAACAAATGCAAAAATAGCTGCATCCTGACATACACTTTGTATTATCACAGTATCAAAAATATTATTGAATAAAACTGGGACATTGTCACAGGAAACCCTTTTCTGATTAACATCTTAGGTGAAGCCCCATCATTTGTTTAGAGGAAGGCCAGAGACATTAGAAATGTTGTTGAATTTAAACCTAGACCTTATGAGAAAAGCACTAAAAGATTTGAAACTAATTGTACATTTTGTGTATTTATACAGCAAGGTGATAGTTTTTATTGCCCTTATTTAAAGAAGATCATTAAAACCAGTGCAGGGGGTGACTATAACACTACAAAAGTAATTTACAGGGCACAGTGCAATGAATGCGATGCATTCTATGTGGGCAAGACTGTAAATAAACTCAAGCGAAGGATTTCATGTCATCTGTCAGAAATCCGCTCTGGATGTAAAAATAATGCACTAGCCAAACACCTTTCTCTTCACAAAAGACACACAGGTTTTAAGTTCCAGATGCTGGATCGCATAGACATGGGTGATCTTGAAGGAGACATCCCGAATATTCTGGAGAAACATGAACTCTTGGCAATTAAAGCTGAACTCTTTTAAGAAGCCTGGACTAAACTACTACTGTTCAATTAAAAGTGCACTGGAACTTAAAAAATTGCCACATTGTTTACATGACTAATTGTATTTTATTTTATTTTATTCTACAAATTGGTTTTAAATACCATTTTAAATCAGTTGAAAATTAAGTGTATATTTTGTTTCCATCATCATACATGCATTTTTTCTTATTTTTATTATTTTTTTCTGGTTCTTTTTTCCACTTTATTCAAAATGATGTGTAATAACAATACTAACTAATTATACAATTATATAGGTTTTTAGGGTTCTTGTACACAGACCTGAAGTAGTCTAGAAGGACAAAAGTGATCTTTGTTAACAATAGGTTATGAAAATAGAAATTGATTTGTGCATGCAAAATGTATATGTATATATTTATATATATTTTTTGATTGCCAAATGAACTAAGGTTGATATATTTCCAGCCATGTAGTATATTGTCTTGGATAAAATCACTGACTTAATAATCTACTTAATAATTTGGTTAAATAAGAGGTACCACATCATTATATAATTTTATTTAAAGTACATAAGGGTTATATATTATTATGACAGCTACTAAGTAGGGCAGGACCAGCTCAAATGTCACACTGATGGGGGAAGAGATGTGAATTTAACATGTGTACCAATAACACTTTGTTTTACAGCACAATAAACCACTCCCATGCCTGATAAAAAGTATATATATATTTAGAAAGCTTGTGAGGAAATCATTACTCTATTTTTGTTTTACTTGGATCGCTTGTCTGTGTACTTAATAAAGGATTTTTGACTGGAAACAGGCTACCTGCCTTGCTTGGATTACTTTCGAACACTTAGTAATGCTGTACAATTATATATTTTCTATTATTACTTTTTGTTTTGTTTTGTTTTGTTTTGACAAGTTTACGTTCGCTACTTCTACTACTATTGTCTGACCTGATTAATATACAGTGATTAACTAGAAATATGTTGTTGTTGTTTGTCTTTCGGCTTTTTCCCGGTAAGGGGTTGCCACAGTGGAACTCAGGTCCGATAATGATTGGCAGTAGATTTTTTTTACGAAACGCCGAGGTGCCAGCTCGATTCCAACCTTCAATGACGGCACGCCCATTTACGTACGCATGTCTTTCAAACGCTACCCAACCACGGGGAGGACATGCAGACTCCACACCGAAGGCACTCCCAAGCCAAGCTGAGAATCAAATGGGAG
Organism: Protopterus annectens; assembly: GCF_019279795.1. NCBI lineage: Eukaryota > Metazoa > Chordata > Ceratodontiformes > Protopteridae > Protopterus > Protopterus annectens. Next base: position 983,928,288 of record NC_056733.1, read on the forward strand.
AACCTCTTGCTGTGAGGTAACAACGCTACCGCCGTACCACCGCGGCATTCCACTGATTAGAAATATATGAAATATATGGACTGAAAATCTTCCACACAGAGAAGTTTCTTACACTGTTTTGTTTTTGGACCCACTACACTTTAATGGGTTGCTTTGAGACTTTGGGGATACCTCAGAGATTACTTGAATCTACATATTTCCAAGCAAGAGATGTAAAAATATCATGCTTTACATTATTAATGAAAATAGTTAAACTGCCTTGTCTTAATACAAATAGAACACATACATATGCAGAGTTGCAGAAAGTGTTGTATTTTATTAACTTGAGAGATAAGACATTTTCTTAGTACAAGAAATTCACTGGAGTAAGGAACAATGTGATGGGATGAAAGTTAAAAATAAATGGATTAAATAGATTTTTAACAACTATGATTCTCAATGCAAAGGGGAAGTAAGATTTATTTACACCCCCTTCAGTAACTACTCTGATTTTTTAAAAAGCATTTCACAAAGTTTCCATGAGCTTAATAGTTCTTCTGTTATTTTATGGGTTAATTGAAATGTCAACACGAACCCCGATTTACATTGTTCTTATCTATCTAATCTAAATTCATAACAAGAAAAAAAAAACATGTCTCTGTGTTGACTTATTTTCTGAGCAAAGAAAATGTTTTAGATGCACAGAGGTTTAATTTCACACAGGCAAACATTTTTACTCATATATAACATTCTGCTAAGCTAGAATCAACAACTGATATACTATACCTGTCATAATTACAGTTAATGAAATTTATTTCAACTTATTTTGTTTCTTGGACAGAGTATTTAGCTTTAAGTATTGCAATTATGAAGAATATTTTTGGCCTAAGTAAAGAAAGCTGTATCCATTATGGCTGAAGGTGATGGGCATTGCTCTATATATGCATGTACAGATGGCTAATTACTGGGGTGATAGTACTGAGGCAACTGTTTCTTTAAATCTGAAATGGAAAGCTTTTAAAGCAACTTTATATAACTTCACAAAAGCATTCATATTAATGTTACTTTATGGGAAATAATTATCTGAAAGACATTAACCAACAAGTTAATGCATTTCTCAGATTATTAGCAATAAATTATGAGAAATAGTTCCTTACATGGAGAGCAAAGATTACCGTAGTTATGATCAAAAAATTCTAGTTGAATCTCTAAAGGGTGCAACATTTGAAAACACCTGCTTTCAGTTTGATAAAGTATGATGATGATACTTAATATAACAAATTTGGAGAATTTTAGATAGAAATGCTATTTTCCTAATCTATAAGGAAGATGGTAATTTAAATAATTCAGAAGAAACTGATAATACAGGAAGTAATTATTTCAAAAGGCAACAGTATTCTGTACAACAGGACAAGACCACAACTCCTGTATTGCTGTAAAAGGGAACAGTTATCAGTCCAAGAGTACAGGAGCAGACCCCTGCATAGCTGTAAATGGCAACACTTACCTTAAAAACAGTATAGAAGAACACCTCCTATTTTACTGTAAAAGGCAACAGTTATCTATATGACATTACAGGGCCACACCTCCTGTATTACTGAAAAAGGTAACACTTTTCTGTCCAACAATACAGGAACATACCTCCTGTATTACTGTAAAAGGCAACACTTCTCTGTACAGCAGTACAGGACAACACCTCCTGTATTACTATGAAAGGCAACATGTATCTGTCCAACAGTACAGGAGCATACCTCCTGTATTACTGTAAAAGGCAGCAGTCATTTCTAAAACAGTACAGGACCACACCTTCTGTATTACTATAAAAGGCAACACCTTTTTGTAAAACAGTACAAGAGCACATCTCCTGTATTACTGTAAACAGCAACAGTTATCTGTAAAACAGTACAGCAGCATACCACTTGTATTACTGTAAAAGGCAACTGTTATCCATACGACAGTACAGGACCACTCCTTCTGCATTACTGTAAAAGGCAACAGTTATCTGTACCACACTGCAGGGCCATATGTTCTGTATTACTGAAAAAGGCAGCACTTATCTGTCCAACAGTACAGGAACAGGCATCCTGTATTTCTGAAAAAGCAAAATTTACCTGAGCAAAAGTACAAGAGCACATCTCCTGTATTACTGTAAAAGTCAACAGTTATCTGTACAACAGTAAAGGACAACACCTCCTGTATTACTGTAAAAGTCAACAGTTATCTGTACAACAGTAAAGGACAACACCTCCTGTATTACTGTAAAAGTCAACAGTTATCTGTACAACAATAAAGGACAACACCTCATGTATTATGGTAAAAGTCAACAGTTATCTGTACAACAGTAAAGGACAACACCTCGTGTATTACTGTAAAAGTCAACAGTTATCTGTACAACAGTAAAGGACAACACCTCCTGTATTACTGTAAAAGTCAACAGTTATCTGTACAACAGTAAAGGACAACACCTCATGTATTACGGTAAAAGTCAACAGTTATCTGTACAACAATAAAGGACAACACCTCCTGTATTACTGTAAAAGTCAACAGTTATCTGTACAACAGTAAAGGACAACACCTCATGTATTACGGTAAAAGTCAACAGTTATCTGTACAACAATAAAGGACAACACCTCCTGTATTACTGTAAAAGTCAACAGTTATCTGTACAACAGTAAAGGACAACACCTCGTGTATTACTGTAAAAGTCAACAGTTATCTGTACAACAGTAAAGGACAACACCTCCTGTATTACTGTAAAAGTCAACAGTTATCTGTACAACAGTAAAGGACAACACCTCGTGTATTACTGTAAAAGTCAACAGTTATCTGTACAACAGTAAAGGACAACACCTCCTGTATTACTGTAAAAGTCAACAGTTATCTGTACAACAGTAAAGGACAACACTTCCTGTATTACTGTAAAAGTCAAAAGTTATCTGTACAACAGTAAAGGACAACACCTCCTGTATTACTGTAAAAGGCAGCAGTTATCTAAATGACAGTACAAGGCCACATCTCCTGTATTACTATAAAAGTCAACACTTATCAGTACAACAGTAAAGGACAACACCTCCTGCATTACTGTAAAAGGCAACAGCTATCTAAACCACAGTGCAGGGCCAGACCTCCTGTATTACTGAAAAAGGCAACAGCTATCTAAACCACAGTGCAGGGCCACACCTCCTGTATTACTGAAAAAGGCAGTACTCATCTGTTCAACAGTACTGGAGCACATCTCCTGTATTACTGTTATAGTCAACACTTATCTGTACACCAGTACAGGACAACACCTCCAGTATTGCTGTAAAAGGCAGCACTTATCTGTCCAACTGTACAAGAGCAGACATCACGTATTGCTGCAAAAGGCAACACTTATCCATCCCACTGGACAGAAGCACACCTCCTGTATTACTTTAAAAGGCAACATTGATCTGTATACTACAGAACTGCACCTCCTGTATTTCTGTAAAAGGCAAAGGTTATCCATACAACAGTACAGGACCACACCTTCTGTATTACTGTAAAACGCAACACTTATCTGTCCACACTACAGGAAGATATCTCCTATATTACTGTTAAAGGCAACACTTATCTGTCCAACAGTACTGGAGCAACCTCCAGCATTACTGTAAAAGCAACAATTGTCTGTACAACAGTACAGGACAACACCCATTGTAGTAGTGTAAAAGGCAACACTCGCGTACAACAGTACAGGAACACACTTCCTTTATTGCTGTAAAAGGCAACACTAATCGGTCCAATAGAACAAGACCACACCTCTTGTATTACTGTAAAAGGCAACAGTTATTTGTACAACAGTACAGGACCACACCTTCTAAATTACTGTAAAAGGCAATGCTTATCTGTACAACAGTACAGGTGCACACCCCTGTGTTACTGTAAAAGGCAACAGTTATCTGTACAACAGTACAGGACCACAATTTATTATTTTAAAAGTTAACAGTTATCTGTACAACAGTACAGCGGCACACCTCCTGTATTGCTGTAAAAGGCAACACTTATCTGAACAATAGTATAGGAGGACACCTACTGTATTACTGTACAAGGCTACCCTTATCTGTACAACAGTACAGGAGCACACCTACTGTACTGCTGTAAAAGGCAACAGTATTCTGTCCAACAGGACAAGATCATACCTCCTGTATTACTGTAAAAAGCAAGAGTTACTTGTACAATAGTACAAGACCACCGCTTCTGTATTACTGTAAAAGGCAGCACTTATCTGTACAAGAGTACAGTAGCACACCTCCTGCATTGCTGTAAAAGGCAAAACTTATATTAACAACAGTACAGGAGAGCATCTCCTGTATTACAGCAAAAGGCAACACATCCCTACAACAGGACAGGAGCATACCTCCTTTATTACTTTAAAAGGCAACAGTTATCCATACAATAGTTCAGGACCACACCTTCTATATTACTGTAAAAGGCAACAGTTAACTGTACAACAGTACAGGACCACACCTCCTGTATTACTGTAAAAGGTAACACTTATCTGCATACCTCTTAGTTGAACAGATTTTCCTCCGCTTCTCCAGATTTTTGCCTCATATTTTTCATCCATTTTTCATGAAATTGTGGTTTTCTGGCAAATTAGTGAAAAATCATTAAAGACTGAAATTATAAAATAATGACAGACATTTGAGTTTCAGACTTTGAACCCATCGGAAAACTCATAGTAATGTAAAACCTATTATTCTATCAACTTTCTAAATTTGTAAGAGCAATATTTAAACATTTTTCCTATTTTTGGGCCTTTGCCCACATTTATTTATGGCTTTGCCCAGATTTCTTGCTCTAAAAGGTTGAGAGGTATGCTTATCTGTCCAACAGTTCTGGGCCACACCTCCTGTGTTACTGTAAAAAAAAACACTTGTCAGTCCAACAAATTGGAGCACACCTCCTTTATTACTGTAAAAGGTGACACTGATTTGCACAACAGCACAGGACTACACTTGTTGTGTTACTATACAAGGCAACATTTATTTGTGAAACAGTACAGGAGCACAGCTCCTGTACTATTGTAAAAGGCAGCACTTTACCTGTACAGCCAACATTTATCTGTACAACAGTACAGGAGCACACTTCCTGTATTACTGTAAAAGGCAACATTTATCTGAACAACAGTACAGGAACACACCTCCTGTATTTGTGTAAAAGGCAACACTTATCTGTCCAACAGTACCAGAGCACACCTCCTGTATTACAGTAAAAGGCAACACTTAAATGTACAAACAGTGCAGAAGCGCACATCCTGTATTACTGTAAAAGGCAACACTTATCTATATAAGAGTACAAGAACACACCTCCTGTATTACTATAAAAGACAAAACTTATCTGTACAACAGGACAGGAGCATACCTCCTGTATTACTATAAAAGGCAACAGTTATCCATACAACAGTTCAGGACCACAACTCCTATATTCATGTCAAAGGCAATAGTTATCTGTACAGCAGTAAAGGACTACAACTCCTATATTAGTGTAGGGGCACACCTCCCGTATTACTGAAAAAGGCAGCACTTGTCTGTCCAAAAGTACAGGAGTACACCCCCTGCATTACTGTAAAAGGCAATACTTACCTGTCCAACAGTACAGGAGCAGACCTCCTGTTTTGCTATAAAAGGGAACACTTATTTGAACAATATGCTGGAGCACATCTCCTGGATTACTCTAAAAGGCAACACTTACCTGCACAACAATACAGGACCACATCTCTTGTATTACTGCAAATGCAACCATTATTTGTATAACAGTACAGGGCCACACATTCTGTATTACTGAAGAAAGGCAACACTTATCTGTGCAACAATACTGAGGCACACATCCTGTACTACTTTAAAAGACAGCATTTAACTGAACAACAGTACAGGAGAACACCTCCTGTATTAGTGTAAAAGGCAGCATTTACCTGTACAACAGTATAGGAGCACACATCCTGTGTTACTGTAAAAGGCAAAACTTATCTGTCCAAAAGTGCAGGGCCACACCTCCTGTATTACTGTAAAAGGCAACACTTATCTATATAAGAGTACAGGGGCACACATCTTGTATTATTGTAAAAGGCAGCACTTACCTGTACAACAGTATAGGAGCACACCTCCTGTATTACTGTAAAAGGCAACACTAATCTATATAAGAGTACAGGAGCACACATCTTGTATTACTGTAAAATGCAGCACTTACCTGTACAACAGTATAGGAGCACACCTCCTGTGTTACTGTAAAAGGCAAAATTTATCTGTCCAACAGTACAAGAGCACACCTTCTGTATGTATGTGAACAACAATACAGGAACACATCTCCTGCATTACTGTAAAACACAACACTTTTCTGTACAACAGTACAGGAGCACAGCTCCAGTATTACTATAAAAGACAGCACTTATCTGTAGTGGCACATTTATCAGTAGAACTTTAAGGAGAACAGCTCTTGTTTAACTGTAAAAGGCAACACTTAGCCGTACAACAGTACAGGAACACATCTCCTGTATTGCTGTAAAAGGCAACACTGAACTGTACAGGCAACATTAATCTGCTCAACAGTACAGGAGAACAGTTCCTGTTTAACTGTACAGGCAACAATAACCTGTACAACAGTACAGGAGTACACCTCCTGTATTACTGTAAAAGGCAACACTTACCTGTCCAACAGTACAGGAGCACACCTCCTGTGAAATGTAAAAAGCTAGACTTATCTGTACAACAGTACTGGAGCACACCTCCTGTATTACTGTAAAAGGCAACACGTAGTCTGTCCAACAGTACAAGAGCACAACTACTGTATTGATGAAAAAGGCAGCCAATATGTGAAAAATAGCACAGGAGCACCGAACCAGTATTACTGTAAAAGGCAACAAATATCAGTACAGACAGCAATAATCTGCACAATAGTACAGGAGAACAGCTCCTGTTTTACTGTCAAAGATAACAATTATATGCCCAAAATTACAAGAGCACACCTCATGTTTTAGTGTAAAAGGCAGCACATATCTGTCCAACAGAACAGGACCACTCCTCCTGTATTACTGTAAAAGGCAACACTTATCTGTCCAACAGTACAAGAGCACAACTACTGTATTGCTGTAAATACTATATTAGTGTAGGGGCACACCTCCCATATTACTGAAAAAGGCAGCACTTGTCTGTCCAAAAATACAGGAGCACACCCCCTGCATTACTGTAAAAGGCAATACTTACCTGTCCAACAGTACAGGAGCAGACCTCCTGTTTTGCTATAAAAGGGAACACTTATTTGAACAATATGCCGGAGCACATCTCCTGGATTACTCTAAAAGGCAACACTTACCTGCACAACAATACAGGACCAAATCTCTTGTATTACTGCAAATGCAACCATTATTTGTATAACAGTACAGGGCCACACCTTCTGTATTACTGAAGGAAAGGCAACACTTATCTGTACAACAGTACAGGAGCACAGCTCCTTTATTACTGTAAAAGGCAACACTTATCTGTGCAACAATACTGAGGCACACCTCCTGTACTACTTTAAAAGGCAACATTTAACTGAACAACAGTACAGGAGAACACCTCCTGTATTAGTGTAAAAGGCAGCATTTATCTGTTCAACAGTAAAGGAGCACACCGGCTGTACTACTGTAAAAGGCAGCACTTATCTGTACATCAGTACAGAAACTCACCTCCTGTACTACTTTAAAGGAACAGTTATCTGTACAACAGTACAGGAGCACACCTCCTGTATTGGTGTAAAAGGCAACACTTATCTGTCCAACAGTACCAGAGCACACCTCCTGTATTACAGTAAAAGGCAGCACTTATCTGTACAACAGTACAGGAGCACACCTCCTGTATTGGTGTGAAAGGCAACACTTATGTATATACGATGACAAGAGCACACAACTTGTATTACTGTAAAATGCAGCACTTACCTGTCCAACAGTACAGGAACACACATCCTGTATTAGTGTAAAAGGCAACACTTATCTGTCCAACAGTACAGGAGCACACCTCCTGTATTAGTGTAAAAGGCAACACTTATCTGTCCAACAGTACCAGAGCACACCTCCTGTATTACAGTAAAAGGCAGCACTTATCTGTACAACAGTACAGGAGCACACCTCCTGTATTGGTCTGAAAGGCAACACTTATGTATATACGATGACAAGAGCACACAACTTGTATTGCTGTAAAATGCAGCACTTACCTGTACGACAGTATAGGAGCACACCTCCTGTATTACTGTAAAAGGCAACACTTATCTATATAAGAGTACAGGAGCACACATCTTGTATTACTGTAAAAGGCAGCACTTACCTGTACAACAGTATAGGAGCACACCTCCTGTGTTACTGTAAAAGGCAAAATGTATCTGTCCAACAGTACAAGAGCACACCTTCTGTATGTATGTGAACAACAATACAGGAACACATCTCCTGCATTACTGTAAAACACAACACTTTTCTGTACAAAAGTAGAGGAGCACAGCTCCAGTATTATTATAAAAGACAGAATTATCTGTAGTGGCAACATTTATCAGTAGAACATTAAGGAGAACAGCAACACTTATCCGTACAACAGTACAGGAATACATCTCCTGTATTGCTCTAAAAGGCAACACTGAACTGTACAGGCAACATTAATATGCTCAACAGTACAGGAGAACAGTTTCTGTTTAACTGTACTGGAGCAAACACCAGCATTACTGTAATAACAACAATTGTCTGTACAACAGTACAGGACAACACCCTTTGTAGTAGTGTAAAAGGCAACACTCGTGTACAACAGTACAGGAACACACTTCCTTTATTGCTGTAAAAGGCAACACTAATCGGTCCAATAGAACAAGACCACACCTCTTGTATTACTGTAAAAGGCAACAGTTATTTGTACAACAGTACAGGACCACACCTTCTAAATTACTGTAAAAGGCAATGCTTATCTGTACAACAGTACAGGTGCACACCCCTTGTGTTACTGTAAAAGGCAACAGTTATCTGTACAACAGTACAGTACCACACTTTATTATTTTAAAAGGTCACAGTTATCTGTACAACAGTACAGCGGCACACCTCCTGTATTGCTGTAAAAGGCAACACATATCTGAACAATAGTATAGGAGGACACCTACTGTATTACTGTACAAGGCTACCCTTATCTGTACAACAGTACAGGAGCACACCTGCTGTACTGCTGTAAAAGGCAACAGTCTTCTGTCCAGCAGGACAAGATCATACCTCCTGTATTACTGTAAAAAGCAAGAGTTATTTGTACAACAGTAGAAGACCACCGCTTCTGTATTACTGTAAAAGGCAGCACTTATCTGTACAACAGTACAGTAGCACACCTCCTGTATTGCTGTAAAAGGCAAAACTTATATTAACAACAGTACAGGAGAGCATCTCCTGTATTACTGCAAAAGGCAACACATCCCTACAACAGGACAGGAGCATACCTCCTTTATTACTTTAAAAGGCAACAGTTATCCATACAATAGTTCAGGACCACACCTTCTATATTACTGTAAAAGGCAACAGTTAACTGTACAACAGTACAGGACCACACCTCCTGTATTACTGTAAAAGGTAACACTTATCTACATACCTCTTAGTTGAACAGATTTTCCTCAGCTTCTCCAGATTTTTGCCTCATATTTTTCATCCATTTTTCATGAAATTGTGGTTTTCTAGCAAATTAGTGAAAAATCATTAAAGACTGAAATTATAAAATAATGACAGACATTTGAGTTTCAGACTTTGAACCTATCAGAAAACTCATAGTAATGTAAAACCTATTATTCTATCAACTTTCTAAATTTGTAAGAGCAATATTTAAACATTTTTCCTATTTTTGGGCCTTTGCCCACATTTATTTATGGCTTTGTCCAGATTTCTTGCTCTAAGAGGTTGAGAGGTATGCTTATCTGTCCAACAGTTCTGGGCCACACCTCCTGTGTTACTGTAAAAAAAAAAACACTTGTCAGTCCAACAAATTGGAGCACACCTCCTTTATTACTGTAAAAGGCGACACTGATTTGCACAACAGAACAGGACTACACTTGCTGTGTTACTATACAAGGCAACATTTATTTGTGAAACAGTACAGGAGCACAGCTCCTGTACTATTGTAAAAGGCAGCACTTTACCTGTACAGCCAACATTTATCTGTACAACAGTACAGGAGCACACTTCCTGTATTACTGTAAAAGGCAACATTTATCTGAACAACAGTACAGGAACACACCTCCTGTATTTGTGTAAAAGGCAACACTTATCTGTCCAACAGTACCAGAGCACACCTCCTGTATTACAGTAAAAGGCAACACTTAAATGTACAAACAGTGCAGAAGCGCACATCCTGTATTACTGTAAAAGGCAACACTTATCTATATAAGAGTACAGGAACACACCTCCTGTATTACTATAAAAGACAAAACTTATCTGTACAACGGGACAGGAGCATACCTCCTGTATTACTATAAAAGGCAACAGTTATCCATACAACAGTTCAGGACCACAACTCCTATATTCATGTCAAAGGCAATAGTTATCTGTACAGCAGTAAAGGACTACAACTCCTATATTAGTGTAGGGGCACACCTCCCGTATTACTGAAAAAGGCAGCACTTGTCTGTCCAAAAGTACAGGAGTGCACCCCTTGCATTACTGTAAAAGGCAATACTTACCTGTCCAACAGTACAGGAGCAGACCTACTGTTTTGCTATAAAAGGGAACACTTATTTGAACAATATGCTGGAGCACATCTACTGGATTACTCTAAAAGGCAACACTTACCTGCACAACAATACAGGACCACATCTCTTGTATTACTGCAAATGCAACCATTATTTGTATAACAGTACAGGGCCACACCTTCTGTATTACTGAAGAAAGGCAACACTTATATGTACAACAGTACAGGAGCACACCTCCTTTATTACTGTAAAAGGCAACACTTATCTGTGCAACAATACTGAGGCACACCTCCTGTACTACTTTAAAAGGCAACATTTAACTGAACAACAGTACAGGAGAACACCTCCTGTATTAGTGTAAAAGGCAGCATTTACCTGTACAACAGTATAGGAGCACACCTCCTGTGTTACTGTAAAAGGCAAAACTTATCTGTCCAAAATTGCAGGGCCACACCTCCTGTATTACTGTAAAAGGCAACACTTATCTATATAAGAGTACAGAAGCACACATCTTGTATTATTGTAAAAGGCAGCACTTACCTGTACAACAGCATAGGAGCACACCTCCTGTGTTACTGTAAAGGGCAACACTAATCTATATAAGAGTACAGGAGCACACATCTTGTCTTAATGTAAAATGCAGCACTTACCTGTATAACAGTATAGGAGCACACCTCCTGTGTTACTGTAAAAGGCAAAATGTATCTGTCCAACAGTACAAGAGCACACCTTATGTATGTATGTGAACAACAATACAGGAACACATCTCCTGCATTACTGTAAAACACAACACTTTTCTGTACAACAGTACAGGAGCACAGCTCCAGTATTACTATAAAAGACAGCACTTATCTGTAGTGGCAACATTTATCAGTAGAACATTAAGGAGAACAGCTCTTGTTTAACTGTAAAAGGCAACACTTAGCCGTACAACAGTACAGGAACACATCTCCTGTATTGCTGTAAAAGGCAACACTGAACTGTACAGGCAACATTAATCTGCTCAACAGTACAGGAGAACAGTTCATGTTTAACTGTACAGGCAACATTAACCTGTACAACAGTACAGGAGTACACCTCCTGTATTACTGTAAAAGGCAACACTTACCTGTCCAACAGTACAAGAGCACACCTCCTGTGAAATATAAAAAGCTAGACTTATCTGTACAACAGTACCGGAGCACACCTCCTGTATTACTGTAAAAGGCAACACGTAGTCTGTCCAACAGTACAAGAGCACAACTACTGTATTGCTGAAAAAGGCAGCCAATATGTGAAAAATAGCACAGGAGCACCGCACCAGTATTACTGTAAAAGGCAACAGATATCAGTACAGGCAGCAATAATCTGCACAATAGTACAGGAGAACAGTTCCTGTTTTACTGTCAGAGACAACAATTATATGCCCAAAATTACAGGAGCACACCTCATGTTTTAGTGTAAAAGGCAGCACATATCTGTCCAACAGAACAGGACCACTCCTCCTGTATTACTGTAAAAGGCAACACTTATCTGTCCAACAGTACTGGAGCCACCTCCTGCATTATTGTAAAAGGTAACACCAGTCTGTCCAACAGTACAGGAGCAGGGCTGCTGTATTGCTGTAAAAGGTAACACTTATCTGTACAACAAACAGTACAGGAGTACACCTCCTGTATTACTGTGAAAGGTAAAACTTATCTGTACAACAGTACAGGAGGACACCTGCTGTACTACTGTAAAAGGCAACAGTGTTCTGTCTAACAGGACAAGACCACACCTCCTGTATTACTGTAAAAGGCAAGTGCTATTTGTACAATAGTGCAAAACCATACCCTCTGTATTACTGTAAAAGGCAACACTTATCAACAACAGTACAGGAGAACATCTCCTGTATTACTACAAAAGGCAATACTTACCTGTACAACAGCACAAGAGCACAGGTCTATATTATGTGAATGAAGACACATAAGCATTGACAAATACACAGCAAAAGCTGTAAACTATGAACGGCTACATTGGAAAAAATTCACGCGGTTATAAAAAAAAAACTTTAAAACACTAATGAAGTGGGAGCTCCCCCCCCCCCACACACACACCCCTTAACTGAATATATCAACTTGAGATCACTCTGCATTGAATAAATGGGGAATTCCCTATAACGGGCAACAGAATTTTTGCCCGAGGAAAATATTTGCGGATGTGGCAGTTCGCGGTTTACAGTGTTTGCTGTGTATTTGTTGAAGATTATCTGTTCAAAGAGTCAAACCACACTGGCAACTGGAATAGTAGATTAGCGCTTTCGTTTACTAGCAAATTGTAAACTTCTTCAGATAAAAAAACATCCTAAAATGCTCATTATATACACCCATTCATTCTGATGTCATCACATAATTAATCAATTAATTATTTAAATAAATAGAAAAGTCTTTTTAAAGAGCCCACTTACAATAAGCATAGATATAGCTGTAATTGCAAAGTGACCAGTTTAAAAAATTATATACAAAAATTAAATATATCTCCAATAAAAATATATACAATGTTTAAGCATATTTTAGACTGAATTCAATAGATAATGTAACAATAAAATACCTTTTCTATATAGTGCTTTCAATTTCAGTAAACTTTTAATAGAAATCATTTCATTAATGCCTGGTGGGGAGGTCGCATGTAGTCTAAGTTGCCATAAGATTTCTTTTTCTTCTAATTTCAGGCTAATAGGGCCTCCCCGTCTAGTTACATAAACTTGGTCAATAATAACAAATTGAAAATTGTGACCAGGATTTTGAACAACATGTCTGGCCAAAGCATTACATAAATTTTGTTTTTGAATAGCATAAATGTGTTCTTGTACTCTATTCTTGAAATATCTATCCGTTTTGCCCACATAAAATGATGTACAAAGGGCACATAATCCTAAATAAATAACTCCCTTACAGTTAAACTTATGGTTAATGTGATTCCTCTGTTTTCCTACGGTTATAGAATTAGTAGTTTTAATATATTTGCACCAGGAGCAGTTTTCGCATTTAAACATGCCACAATGTGGTCTATGATGGTAAGTGCTCCCTTGTTCCAAGATTTCTTTCAGGTTAGTACCCCTTCTGAAAGTAAATTTTGGTTCCGGTGCAATAAATTTATTAATATTCACATCTTCGAGTAAAAAACACCAATTTTTCTGTAATATATGTCTCACGTTTCCTACATCTTGAGAGAAGGTGGTAATAAAATTAGAAGATTTTTATCTGAAGAAGTTTACAATTTGCTAGTAAACGAAAGCGCTAATCTACTATTCCAGTTGCCAGTGTGGTTTGTCTTCTTTTTGAATTTTTGCAGTGGTTTTGATTTCTTTAGTTGTGTATCTGTTCAAAGAGTACACTCTTCGATCACATAATAAAGAACCCAGGAGCACTCCTCCTGTATTACAGTAAAAGGCAACACTTATCTCTACAATAGTACAGGAACGTACCTCCTTTATGATTTTAAAAGGCAACACTTATCCATACAACAGTTCAAAACCAGCCTGTATATTACAACATCGAAGCTTTAGTTAACTGAATAACTAAAGCTCGATCTTGTAATATCGACAGCTAAAACTGTCAAAAGGCTGATTCAACCAAGGGAAACACTCCCCTTGGCCGAATCAAAAAAAAACTTTACATCTGAAATCAAGTGGGGGGGCTTCACCCCCCCCAAACATCCTGATGTGGGGTCCTGTGCCCCTACACCTCCCTTACCTAAAGATACCAACTCTGAGATTAATCCAAATTGGAGAAATGGGCATATTCTCAGCCGTTCGACAATTTACGGTTTTGATATTACAAGTTCAAGCTTTACTTATTCAATTAACTAAAGCTTCAATCTTGTAATATACAACCCAGGACCACACTTCCTATATTACTGTAAAATGCAAGAGTTAACTGTACAACAGTAGAGGACCACACCTCCTGTATTACTGTAAATGGCAACAGTTATCTGCAAGACTGTGCAAGGTCACACCTCCTGTGTTACTGTAAAGACAACACTTACCTGAACAAAATACAGGAGCACATCTCCTGTATTATTGTAAAAGTGACACATTTCTGTACAAAGGTACAGGAGCACACCTCCGGTACTACTGTAAAAGGCAACAGTTATCTGCACAACAGTAAAGGAGCACACTTCCTGTATTGCTGTAGAAGGCAACCCTTATCTGAAGAACAGTACAGGAGCACACCTCCTGTATTACTGTAAAAGGCAGAACCTATCTCTACAACAGTACAGGAGCACATCTCCTGTATTGCTGTAAAAGGAACACTTATCTGCACAACAGTACAAGAACACACCTCCTGTATTACTGTAAAAGGGAACACTTATCTATACAACAGTAGACTAGCACACCTGCTGTACTGATGTAAAAGGCAAAAGTGTTCTGTCCAACAGGACAAGACCACACCTCCTGTATTAATGTAAAAGGCAAGAGTTATTTGTACAACAGTACAAGACCACACCTTGTATATTACTGTAAAAAGCAATACTTATCTCTACAACAGTACAGGAGCATACCTCCTTTATTACTTTAAAAGGCAACAGTAGTCCATGCTATAGCTCAGGACCACAACTACTATATTACTGTAAAATGCAACAGTACAATGTACAACAGTACAGGACCACACCTCCTGTATTACTGAAAAAGGCAACAATTATTTGTCCAACAGTAAACACCTCATGTGTTACTATAAAAGGCAACACTTATTTGTACAGGTAACATTTATCTGAACAACAGTACAGGACCACATCTCCTGTATTACTGTAAATAGCAACAATTATCTGTCTAACAGTACCGGATCACACCTCATTTGTTACTATAAAAGGCAACACGTCTTTGTACAGGCAACATTTATCTGTACAGCAATACAGGAGCACACATCCTGTATTACTGTAAATGACAAGAGTTATTTGTACAACAGTACAAGACCACACCTTCTGCATTACTGTGAAAGGCAACACTTATCTGAATAAAATACAGAAGAACATCTCCTGTGTTACTGTAAAAGGCAACACTTATCTCTACAACAGTACAGGAGCATACCTCCTTTATTACTTTAAAAGGCAACAGTAAACCGTGTAACAGTTCAGAACCACACCTCCTATATTACTGTAAAAGGCAAGAGTTGACTATACAACAGTACAGGACCACACCTCCTCTATTACTGTAAAAGGCAACATATATCTGTACAACAGTACAGGAGCACACCTCCTGTATTACTGTAAAAGGCAACATCTATCTGTAAAACAGTACATGACCACACCTGCTGCACTACTGTAAAAGGCAACAGTGTACTGTCCAACAGGACAAGACTACACCTCCTGTATTACTGTAAAAGGAAAGAGTTATTTGTTCAACAGTACAAGACCACACTTTCTGTATTACTGCAAAAGGCAACACTTATCTGTACAACAGTACAGAAGCAGACCTGCTGTATTGCTTTTAAAGGCAACGCTTATCTTAGCAACAATACAGGAGAACATCTCATGTATTACTGCAAAAGGCAACACTTATCTGTACTATAGCACAGGACCACACCTCCTTTATTACTTGAAAAGGCAAAAGTTATCCGTACAACAGTTCAGAACCACACCTCGTATACTACTGTAAAAGACAACAGTTAATTGTACACGAGTAGAGGACCACACATCCTGTATTACTATAAAAGGCAACAGTTATCTGCAAGACAGTACAGGGCCACACCTCCTGTACTACTGTAAAAGGTAACACTTATCTATCCAACAGCACAAGAGCACACCTCCTGTGTTACTATAAAAGGCAACACATGTCTGTACAACAGTAGCAGAGGACTGCTCCTGTAGTACTGTACAAGGCAATACAAATTTGTACAGACATTTATCTGTACAACAGTACAGGAAAACATCTTCTGTATTACTTTAAAAGGCAACATTTATCTGTACAACAGTACAGGAGCATACCACCTGCATTTGTGTAAATGTCAACACTTAATTGTTGAACAGTAGAGGAGCACACCACCTGTATTACAATAAAAGGTATCACTTACCTGTACAAACAGCACAGGAGCACACCTCCTGTATTAGTGTAAAAGGCAACACTCATATGTTGAACAGTACAGGAGCACACCACCTGTTTTACAATAAAAGGCAACACTTACCTGTACAAACAGTAGAGGACCACTCCTCCTGTATTACTATAAAAGGAAACACTTATCTGCACAACAGTACAGGAGCACACCTTCTGTATTACAGTAAAAGGCAACACTTATCTATATTCGACTACAGGAGCATACCTCCTGTATTACTGTAAAAGGCAACAGTTATCCATACAACATGTCAGGACCACACCTCCTATATTCATGTAAATGGCAACAGTTATCTGTACAGCAGTAAAGGACGACACCTCCTGTATTAATATAAAAGGCAACGGTTATCTGTTCAACAGTGCAGCGCCACTCCCCCTGTATTACTAAAAAGGCACAACTTATCTATCCAACAGTACTGGAGCACATCTCCTGTATTACTGTTAAAGGCAACAATTGTCTATACAACAGTAGATGACCACACCTCCTGTATTGCTGTAAAAGGCAACACTAATCTCTCCAACAGTAGAGGAGAAGACCTCCTGTATTGCTGTAAAAGATAACACTTATCTGTACAACAGTACAGGAGTACACCTCCTGTATTTCTGTAAAAGCCAACACTTATCTGAACAAAATACAGGAGCACATCTCCTGTAATACTGTACTTGGCAACAGTTATCTGTCCAACAGTACAGGAGCACACCTCCTGTATTACTGCAAAAGCCAAGACTTATCTGTACAACAGTATAGAAGCACACCTGCTGTACTACTGTAAAAGGCAACAGTGTTTTGTCTAACAGGACAAGACCACATCTCCTGTATTACTGTAAAAGGCAAGAGTTATTTGTACATCATTACAAGACCATACCTTCTGTATTACTGTAAAAGGCAACACTTATCCTAACAACAGTACAGGAGAACATATCCTGTATTACTGCAAAATGCAATACTTAGCTGTACAATGGCACAGGAGCATGGGTCTATATTATGTGATTGAAGACTCTACTCTTCAAACACATAATCATCAACAAATACACAGAAAAAGCTGTAAACTGTGAATGACTACATCCGCAATTTTTTTCTGCATGGGTAAAAAATTCATGTGGCCATAACAAAAAAAAAAAAAAAAAAAAAAAAAAAAACCTTTAAAACACTAATGAAGTGGGGGCTTCACCCCCAAACTGCCGTAACTAAATATATCAATTCGGAGATCACTCTGCATTAAAAAAGGGCAATTCCCTATAATGGATAACAGAATTTATTCCTGAAGAAAATATTCGTGGATGTGGCCATTTGCAGTTTAAAGTATTTGTTGTGTATTTGTTGATGATTCTCTGTTCGAAGAGTAGACTCTTCAATCACATAATAAAGACCCAGGAGCAAACATCCTGTATTGCCGTAAAAGGCAACACTTATCTCTACAATAGTACAGGAGCATACCTCATTTATTACTTTAAAAGGTACACTTATCCATACAACAGTTCAGGACCAGCATCTATATTACAACTTTGAAGCTTTAGTTAATCGAATAACTAAAGCTCAATCTTGTAATATCGACAGCTAAAATTGTCGGCAGATTCAACCAAGGGAAACACTCCCCTTGGTTGAATCAAAAAATTAAAACTTTACATCCAAAATCATGTGGGGGGGGGGCTTCACCCCCCCACCTACAGTTACCAACTACGAGATTGCTACAAATTGGAGAAACGGGCATACTCTACATAATGGCCAAGGGAAGTGTTTCCCTGGGTTAAATTGGCCATTTGACAATTTATGGTTTCGATATTATAAGCTCGAGCTTTACTTATTCAATTAAGTAAAGCTTTGATCTTATAATATAGAACCCAGGACCACAACTCCTATATTACTGTCAAATGCAACAGTTAACGGTACAAGAGTAGAGGACCACACTTCATGTATTACTGCAAAAGGCAACAGTTGTCTGCAAGACTGTAGAGGGCCGCACCTCCTTTATTACTGTAAAAGGCAACACTTATTTGTCCATCAGTACCTGAGCACACCTCATGTGTTAGTATAAAAGGCAACACTTATCTATACAAAAGTACTGGGGAACAGTTCCTGTACTACTGTAAAAGGCAACACTTATTTGTATAGGCAACATTTATCTGTACAGCAGTACAGGAGTACACCTCCTGTATTACTATAAAAGGTAAAACTTATCTGTACAACAATAAAAGAGCACACCTGCTGTACTACTATAAAAGGCAACAGTGTTCTGTCTAACAGGACAAGACCACACCTCCTGTATTACTGTAAAAGGCAAGTGTTATTTGTACAATAGTGCAAAACCATACCCTCTGTATTACTGTAAAAGGCAACACTTATCAACAACAGTACAGGAGAATATCTCCTGTATTACTACAAAAGGCAATACTTACCTGTACAACAGCACAAGAGCACAGGTCTATATTATGTGAATGAAGACTCTACTCTTCGAACACATAAGCATTGACAAATACACAGCAAAAGTTGTAAACTATGAACGAACGTCCACATCCGCGATTTTTCCTTCAGTAAAAAATTCAAGTGGTTATAAAAAAAAAAAAAAACTTTAAAACACTAATGAAGTGGGAGCTTCACCTCCACACCCCTTAACTAAATATACCAACTTGAGATCACTCTGCATAGAATAAAAGTGGAATTCCCTATAACGGACAACAGAATTTTTGCCCGAGGAAAATATTCGCGGATGTGGCAGTTCATGGTTTACAGTGTTTGCTGTGTATTTGTTGATAATTATCTGTTCAAAGAGTACACTCTTTGATCACATAATAAAGACCCAGGAGCACATTTTATTGCCATAAAAGTCAACATTATTTGTACAATAGTACAGGAGCATACCTCCTTTATTACTTTAAAAGGTACACTTATCCATACAACAGTTCAGGACCAGCGTCTATATTACAACTTCGAAGCTTTAGTTAATCGAAAAACTAAAGCTCGATCTTGTAATATCGACAGCTAAAATTGTCAAATGGCAGATTCAACTAAGGGGAAACACTCCCCTTGGTCGAATCAAAAAAATAAAACTTTACATCAAAAATCATGTGGGAGGGCTTCACCCCCCCCCACCTAAATATACCAACTATGAGATTACTACAAATTGGAGAAACGGGCATACTCTACATAATGGCCAAGGGAAGTGTTTCCCTGGATTAAATTGTCCGTTCAACAATTTACGGTTTCGATATTATAAGTTCGAGCTTTACTTATTCAATTAAGTAAAGCTTCGATCTTGTTATATAGAACCCAGGACCACAACTCCTATATTACTGTCAAATGCAACAGTTAACAGTACAAGAGTAGAGGACCACACCTCATGTATTACTTCAAAAGGCAACAGTTGTCTGCAAGACTGTAGAGGGCCACACCTCCTTTATTACTGTAAAAGGCAACACTTATCTGCCCAGCAGTACCTGAGCACACCTCATGTGTTACTATAAAAGGAAACACTTATCTATACAAAAGTACTGGAAAACAGTTCCTGTACTACTGTAAAAGGCAACACTTATTTGTGCAGGCAACATTTATCTGTACAACAGTATAGGAGCACACTGCCTGCATTTGTGTAAATGGCAACACGTAATTGTCGAACAGTACAGGAGCACACCACCCGTATTACAATAAAAGTCAACACTTACCTGTACAAAGAGTACAGTAGCACACTTCCTGTATTACTGTAAAACACAACACTTATCTGTACAACAGTACAGGAGCACACCTCCTGTATTACAGTAAAAGGCAACATTTATCTGAACAATAGTATAGGAGCACACCTCCTATATTAGTGTAAAAGGCAACACTTATCTGTCCAACAGTACAGGAGCACACCTCCTGTATAACAGTAAAAGGCAAGACATCTATATAATAGTACAGGAGTACACCTCCTGTATTACTGTAAAAGGCAACAGTTATCCATATAAAATGTCAGGACCACACCTCCTATATTCATGTAAACAGCAACAGTTATCTGTACAACAATAAAGGACTGCACCTCCTGTATTAATGTAAAAAGCAACAGTTATCTGTTCCACAATGCAGGGCTACACCTCCTGTATTACTGAAAAAGGCAGCACTTATCTGTCCAACAGTACAGGAGCATATCTCCTGTATTACTGTTAAAGGCAACACTTATCTGTCCAGCAGTACTGGAGCCACCTCCTGCATTATTGTAAAAGGCAACAACTGTCTGTACAACAGTACAGGAGCACACCTCCTGTATTACTGTAAAAGGCAACACATCTCTGTTCAAGAGTAAAGGAGCACACCTCATCCAGTGCTGTAAAAGGCAACACTAGTCTGCTCAACAGTACAGGAGCAAACCTGCTGTATTGGTGTAAAAGGTAACACTTATCTGTGCAACAGTACAGGAGCACACTTCCTGTATGACTGTAAAAGCCAACACTTATCTGAACAAAATACAGCTGTACATCTCCTATATTATTGTAAAAGGCAACACCTATCTGACCAACAGTACTGCAGCCACCTCCTGCATTATTGTAAAAGGCAACAACTGTCTGTACAGCAGTACAGGAGCACACCTGCTGTACTACTGTAAAAGGCAACAGTGTTCTGTCTAACAGGACAAGATGACACCTCCTGTATTACTGTAAAAGGCAGTGTTATTTGTACAATAGTACACAACCATACCCTCTGTGTTACTGTAAAAGGAAACACTTATTAACAAAAGTACAGGAGAACATCTCCTGTATTACTGCAAAAGGCAATACTTATCTGTACTACAGCACAAGAGCATGGGACTATATTATGTGACTGAAGACTTTACTCTTCGAATACATAATAATTGAGAAAAAACACAGCAAAAGCTGCAAACTATGAACGGCCACATCCGCAATTTTTTTACTTGCAGAAACAATTCACGTGGCCATAAAAAAAAAAAAAAACTTTAAAACACTAATGAAGTGGGGGCTTCACCCACACACCCCCTAACTAAATATACAAACTCAAGATTACTCTACATTGAATAAAAGGGGAATTCCCTAAAACGGACAACAGAATATTTACCCAAGGAAAATATGTGTGGATGTGGCCGTTGAAGCTTTACAGTGTTTGCGGTGTATTTGTTGATGATTCTCTGTTCGAACAGTACACTCTTCGATCACATAATAAAGACCCAGGAGCACTCCTTCTGTATTACTGTAAAACGCAACACTTATCTCTACAGTAGTACAGGAGCATAACTCCTTTATGATTTTAAAAGACAACACTTATCCATACAACAGTTCAGAACAGCTATCTGTGCAACTGGAAAAGGACTAAATCTCCTGTATTAATGTAAAAGGCAAGCGTTATCTGTTTCACAATGCAGGGCCACACCTCCTGTATTACTGTAAAAGGCAACAGATCTCTGTTCAAGAGTAAAGGAGCACACCTCATACATTGCTGTAAAAGCAACACTAGTCTGTCCAACAGTACAGGAGCAGACCTGCTGTATTTGTATAAAAGGTAACACTTATCTGTACAACAGTAACGGAGCACACCTCCTGTATGACTGTAAAAGCCAACACTTATCTCAACAAAATACAGGTGCGCATCTCCTATATTACTGTAAAAGGGACACTTTTCTGTACAAAAGTTCAGAAGCACACATCCAGTACTACTGTAAAGGAACAGTTATCTGTCCAACAGTACAGGAGCACACCTCCTGTATTGATGTAAAAGACAGCCTGTGAAAGGCAAAACTTATCTGTACAACAGCACAGGAGCACAGGTCTATATTATGTGATTGAGGACTCTACTCTTCGGACACATAATCATTGACAAATACACAGCAAAAGCTGTAAACTGTGAACTGCCACATCCACAAATTTCTTTGTTGAAAAAAAAGTCAAGGAGCTATAAAAAAAAACACTAATGAAGTGGGGGGCTTCACCCCCCCTAACTAAATATGCCAACTCAGAGGTCACTCTACATTGAAGAAAAGGGCAATTCCATATAACGGACAACAGAATTTTTTCCCAAGGAAAACATTCATGGATGTGGCTTTTAGCGGTTTACGGTGTTTGCTGTGTAGTTGTTGATGTTCATGTGTTCAAAGAGTAGACTTTTTGATCACATAATAAAAACCCAGGAGCACACCTCCTGTATTACTGTAAAAGGCAACACTTATCTCTATAACAGACCAGGAGCATACCTTCTTTATTAATTTAAAAGGCAACACTTATCCGTACAACAGTTCAGGACCAGCCTTTATATTACAACATTGAAGCTTTAGTTAATCAAATAACTGAAGCTCGATCTTGTAATATCGACAGCTAAAACTGTCGAAAGGCTGATTCAACTAAGGGAAACACTCCCCTTGGCCAAATCAAAAAAAAAAAACTTTACATCCGAAATCAAGTAGGGGGCCTAATCCCCCACACCTCCAATGTGGGGGGCTGTACCCCCCCACCCCCTACCTAAATATACCAACTGCAAAATTGCTCCAAATTAGACAAAACGTGCATACTCCACATAACGGTCAAGGGAAGTGTTTGCCTGGGCTAAATCGGTCATTCAACAGTTTATGGTTTTGATATTACAAGTTCAAGCTTTACTTATTCGATTAAGTAAAGCTTCAATCTTGTAATATAGAACCCAGGACCACACTTCCTATATTACTGTAAAATGCAAGTGTTAACTGTACAACAGTAGAGGACCACAACTCCTGTATAACTGTAACAGTTATCTGCAAGACCGTACAGGGCTTCATCTCCTTTATTAATGTAAAAGGCAACATTTATCTGTCTAGCACTACCTGAGCACACCTGCTGTGTTACTGTAAAAGGCAACACTTGTCTGTCTAACAGTACAGGAGCACATCTCATTTATTACTGTAAAGGCAACACTTATCTGTACAACAGTACCAGAGTACAGCTCCTGTGCTACAGTAAAAGGCAACACTTATCTGAACAAAATACAGGAGGACATCTCCTATATTATTGTAAAAGGGGCACTTTTTCTGTATAAAAGTACAGAAGCTCACCTCCTGTACTACTTTAAAGGAAGGTTTATCTGTACAACAGTACAGGATCACTGCTCCTGTATTGTTGTAAAACCCAACACTTATCTGAAGAATAGTACAGGAGAACACCTTCTGTATTACTGTAAAAGGAAACACTTATCTGTCCAACAGTACAGGAGCATACCTCATTTATTACTGTAAAAGGCATCACTTATCTGTAAAACAGCACAGGAGAACACCTCCTTTATTAATGTAAAAGGCAACACTTATCTGTACAAAAGCCCAGGAGGACACCACCTGTATTACAACAAAAGCCAACACTAACCTGTACAAACAGTACAGGTGCACACCTCCTGTATATCTATAAAAGACAACACTTATCTGTGTAAGAGTACAGCAACACTCCTCCTGCATTAATGAAAAAGGCAACACTTCTCTGTACAAATGTCCAGGAACACACCTGCTGTACTACTGTACAAGGTAACAGTTATATGTCCAACAGTACAGGAGCACACCTGCTGTACTACTGTAC
Organism: Protopterus annectens; assembly: GCF_019279795.1. NCBI lineage: Eukaryota > Metazoa > Chordata > Ceratodontiformes > Protopteridae > Protopterus > Protopterus annectens. The sequence continues at coordinate 983,952,547 of NC_056733.1, forward strand.
AAGGCAACAGTTATATGTCCAACAGTACAGGAGCACACCTGCTGTACTACTGTACAAGGCAACAGTTATATGTCCAACAGTACAGGAGCACACCTGCTGTACTACTGTACAAGGTAACAGTTATATGTCCAACAGTACAGGAGCACACCTGCTGTACTACTGTACAAGGTAACAGTTATATGTCCGACAGTCCAGGAGCACACCTGCTGTACTACTGTACAAGGTAACAGTTATATGTCCAACAGTACAGGAGCACACCTGCTGTACTACTGTACAAGGCAACAGTTATATGTCCAACAGTACAGGAGCACACCTGCTGTACTACTGTACAAGGCAACAGTTATATGTCCAACAGTACAGGAGCACACCTGCTGTACTACTGTACAAGGCAACAGTTATATGTCCAACAGTACAGGAGCACACCTGCTGTACTACTGTACAAGGCAACAGTTATATGTCCAACAGTACAGGAGCACACCTGCTGTACTACTGTACAAGGCAACAGTTATATGTCCAACAGTACAGGAGCACACCTGCTGTACTACTGTACAAGGCAACAGTTATATGTCCAACAGTACAGGAGCACACCTGCTGTACTACTGTACAAGGCAACAGTTATATGTCCAACAGTACAGGAGCACACCTGCTGTACTACTGTACAAGGCAACAGTTATATGTCCAACAGTACAGGAGCACACCTGCTGTACTACTGTACAAGGCAACAGTTATATGTCCAACAGTACAGGAGCACACCTGCTGTACTACTGTACAAGGCAACAGTTATATGTCCAACAGTACAGGAGCACACCTGCTGTACTACTGTACAAGGCAACAGTTATATGTCCAACAGTACAGGAGCACACCAGCTGTACTACTGTACAAGGCAACAGTTATATGTCCAACAGTACAGGAGCACACCTGCTGTACTACTGTACAAGGCAACAGTTATATGTCCAACAGTACAGGAGCACACCTGCTGTACTACTGTACAAGGCAACAGTTATATGTCCAACAGTACAGGAGCACACCTGCTGTACTACTGTACAAGGCAACAGTTATATGTCCAACAGTACAGGAGCACACCTGCTGTACTACTGTACAAGGCAACAGTTATATGTCCAACAGTACAGGAGCACACCTGCTGTACTACTGTACAAGGCAACAGTTATATGTCCAACAGTACAGGAGCACACCTGCTGTACTACTGTACAAGGCAACAGTTATATGTCCAACAGTACAGGAGCACACCTGCTGTACTACTGTACAAGGCAACAGTTATATGTCCAACAGTACAGGAGCACACCTGCTGTACTACTGTACAAGGCAACAGTTATATGTCCAACAGTACAGGAGCACACCTGCTGTACTACTGTACAAGGCAACAGTTATATGTCCAACAGTACAGGAGCACACCTGCTGTACTACTGTACAAGGCAACAGTTATATGTCCAACAGTACAGGAGCACACCTGCTGTACTACTGTACAAGGCAACAGTTATATGTCCAACAGTACAGGAGCACACCTGCTGTACTACTGTACAAGGCAACAGTTATATGTCCAACAGTACAGGAGCACACCTGCTGTACTACTGTACAAGGCAACAGTTATATGTCCAACAGTACAGGAGCACACCTGCTGTACTACTGTACAAGGCAACAGTTATATGTCCAACAGTACAGGAGCACACCTGCTGTACTACTGTACAAGGCAACAGTTATATGTCCAACAGTACAGGAGCACACCTGCTGTACTACTGTACAAGGCAACAGTTATATGTCCAACAGTACAGGAGCACACCTGCTGTACTACTGTACAAGGCAACAGTTATATGTCCAACAGTACAGGAGCACACCTGCTGTACTACTGTACAAGGCAACAGTTATATGTCCAACAGTACAGGAGCACACCTGCTGTACTACTGTACAAGGCAACAGTTATATGTCCAACAGTCCAGGAGCACACCTGCTGTACTACTGTACAAGGCAACAGTTATATGTCCAACAGTCCAGGAGCACACCTGCTGTACTGTACAAGGCAACAGTTATATGTCCAACAGTCCAGGAGCACACCTGCTGTACTACTGTACAAGGCAACAGTTATATGTCCAACAGTACAGGAGCACACCTGCTGTACTGCTGTACAAGGCAACAGTTATATGTCCAACAGTACAGGAGCACACCTGCTGTACTACTGTACAAGGCAACAGTTATATGTCCAACAGTACAGGAGCACACCTGCTGTACTACTGTACAAGGCAACAGTTATATGTCCAACAGTACAGGAGCACACCAGCTGTACTACTGTACAAGGCAACAGTTATATGTCCGACAGTCCAGGAGCACACCTGCTGTACTACTGTACAAGGCAACAGTTATATGTCCGACAGTCCAGGAGCACACCTGCTGTACTACTGTACAAGGCAACAGTTATATGTCCGACAGTCCAGGAGCACACCTGCTGTACTACTGTACAAGGCAACAGTTATATGTCCGACAGTCCAGGAGCACACCTGCTGTACTACTGTACAAGGCAACAGTTATATGTCCAACAGTCCAGGAGCACACCTGCTGTACTACTGTACAAGGCAACAGTTATATGTCCAACAGTCCAGGAGCACACCTGCTGTACTACTGTACAAGGCAACAGTTATATGTCCAACAGTCCAGGAGCACACCTGCTGTACTACTGTACAAGGCAACAGTTATATGTCCAACAGTACAGGAGCACACCTGCTGTACTACTGTACAAGGCAACAGTTATATGTCCAACAGTACAGGAGCACACCTGCTGTACTACTGTACAAGGCAACAGTTATATGTCCAACAGTACAGGAGCACACCTGCTGTACTACTGTACAAGGCAACAGTTATATGTCCAACAGTACAGGAGCACACCTGCTGTACTACTGTACAAGGCAACAGTTATATGTCCAACAGTACAGGAGCACACCTGCTGTACTACTGTACAAGGCAACAGTTATATGTCCAACAGTACAGGAGCACACCTGCTGTACTACTGTACAAGGCAACAGTTATATGTCCAACAGTACAGGAGCACACCTGCTGTACTACTGTACAAGGCAACAGTTATATGTCCAACAGTACAGGAGCACACCTGCTGTACTACTGTACAAGGCAACAGTTATATGTCCAACAGTACAGGAGCACACCTGCTGTACTACTGTACAAGGCAACAGTTATATGTCCAACAGTCCAGGAGCACACCTGCTGTACTACTGTACAAGGCAACAGTTATATGTCCAACAGTCCAGGAGCACACCTGCTGTACTACTGTACAAGGCAACAGTTATATGTCCAACAGTCCAGGAGCACACCTGCTGTACTACTGTACAAGGCAACAGTTATATGTCCAACAGTCCAGGAGCACACCTGCTGTACTACTGTACAAGGCAACAGTTATATGTCCAACAGTCCAGGAGCACACCTGCTGTACTACTGTACAAGGCAACAGTTATATGTCCAACAGTCCAGGAGCACACCTGCTGTACTACTGTACAAGGCAACAGTTATATGTCCAACAGTCCAGGAGCACACCTGCTGTACTACTGTACAAGGCAACAGTTATATGTCCGACAGTCCAGGAGCACACCTGCTGTACTGCTGTACAAGGCAACAGTTATATGTCCAACAGTACAGGAGAACACCTGCTGTACTGCTGTACAAGGCAACAGTTATATGTCCAACAGTACAGGAGCACACCTGCTGTACTACTGTACAAGGCAACAGTTATATGTCCAACAGTACAGGAGCACACCTCCTGTATTTATGTAAAAGACAGCCCTTATCTGTCTAACAGTACAGGAGCACACCTCCTGTATTTATGTAAAAGACAGCCCTTATCTGTCTAACAGTACAGGAGCACACCTCCTGTATTTATGTAAAAGACAGCCCTTATCTGTCTAACAGTACAGGAGCACACCTCCTGTATTTATGTAAAAGACAGCCCTTATCTGTCTAACAGTACAGGAGCACACCTCCTGTATTTATGTAAAAGACAGCCCTTATCTGTCTAACAGTACAGGAGTACACCTCCTGTATTATTGTAAAAGGCAGCACTTATCTGTACATCAGTATAGGAGCCCACCTCCTGTATTACTGTGAAAGGCAAAACGTATCTGTACAACAGCACAGAAACACAGATCTTTATTATGTGATTGAAGACTCCACTCTTCGAACACATAATCATTGACAAATACACAGCAAAAGCTGTAAATTGTAAAATGCCACATCCGCAATTTTTTACCTCGGGGGAAAAAAGTCACGTGGTTAGAAAAAAAAAAACCTCTAATGAAGTGGGGGGGCTTCACCCCCACACCCCCCTAACTAAATATACCAACTCAGAGATCACTCCACATTGAAGAAAATGGCAATTCCATATAACAGAAAAACAGAATTTTTTCCGAGGAAAACATTTGCGGATTTGGCCGTTGGTGGCTTACGGTGTTTGCTGTGTATTTGCTGATGTTTATGTGTTCGAATAGTAGACATTTTGATCACATAATAAAGAGCCAGGAGCACACCTCCTGTATTACTGTAAAAGGCAACACTTATCTCTAAAATAGAACAGGAGCATACCTCCGTTATTACTATAAATGGCAAAACTTATCCATACAACATTTCAGGACCAGCCTCTATATTACAACATCGAAGCTTTAGTTAATCGAATAACTAAAGCTTGATCTTATAATATCGACAGCTAAAACTGCCAAAAGGCTGATTCAACCAAGGGAAACCCTCCCCTTGGCCTTATAAAAAAAAAACAACTTTTCATCCGAAATCAAGTTGGGGTCCTCATCCCCCTCCACCCCCGATGTGGAGGGCTATGCCCCCCACATCCCCCTACCTAAATATACCAATTGCAAAATTGCTCCAAATTGGACAAAACAGGCATACTCCACATAACAGCCAAGGGAAGTGTTTCCCTGGGCTAAATCAGCCATTCGACAATTTATGGTTTTGATATTAGAAGTTCGAGCTTTACTTATTTGCTCAAGTAAAGTTTTGATGTTGTAATATAGAACCCAGGACCACACTTCCTATATTACTGTAAAATGCAAGTGTTAACTGTACAACAGTAGAGGACCACAACTCCTGTATAACTGTAAAAGGCAACATTTATCTCTCCAGCAGTACCTGAGCACACCTGCTGTGTTACTGTAAAAGGCAACACTTGTCTGTCCAACAGTACAGGAGTACATCTCATTTATTACTGTAAAAGCAACACTTATCTGTCCAACAGTACCACAGCACAGCTCCTGTACTACTGTAAAAGGCAACACTTATCTGAACAAAATACAGGAGCACATCTCCTGTAATATTGTAAAAGGAAAACTTTTCTGTACAAAAGTAATACTGCAAAAGGCAACAGTTATCTGTACAACAGTACAGGAACACACATCCTGTATTGCTGTGAAAGGCAACACTTATCTGCAAAACAGTACAGGAGCATACCTCCTGTATTAATGTAAAAGGCAGAACCTATCTCTACAACAGTACAGGAGCACATCTCCTGTATTAATGTAAAAGGCAGCACTTATCTCTACAACAGTACAGGAGCACACCTTCTGTATTAGTGAAAAAGGCAACACTTATCTGTGCAACAGTACAGGAGCACACCTGCTGTACTACTGTAAAATGCAACAGTAATCCGTACAATATTTGAGGATCACAACTCCTATATTACTGTAAAAGGCAACAGTACACTCAGGGCTGGTGCTAGCATTTTGGGGCCCCCCCAGCAAAGTTCAAGTTGGGGGCCCTACTCAAGAGAACATAAAGTGTTACCACATTGCCATTGCACCCCCTTCCCTGTAAAGCTCATCCAGCACCATTTAACCACTAGTGTCACTGCATTCAGATCATTAAGAATTGATGTGCCAAGCCACAGACTGGCATTTAGTACCAATGTTACTTTACAACAAATCCCTGTACCACAGCAAGGTAGCTGCTCACAGGTGCACACATTGACTGGCATTTAATACCAATGTTACATTATGACAAAAGTCTCGGCACAATACTGGATGAAGTGAAAACAAAAAGGCGTAGCATAAACAATGTGCTTAACAGTCTGTGACCCCCTATTAAAAAACTCCAGGCAAACAATTGACGCTGCAACATTCTCAGGCCCTAACCACACTCCAAATCTTTCAACACAATAAGTACGGACAGCAAAAAAAGTTAAGTCATTGCATCAGTAGTACATTGTTGGAGAACACAATAATAGCGTAACAGGGTTTGCAGTAGTATACATTCAAACATCTGTACCTTCTGCAACATTCTCACAGCTGCTAACTACCCTCGCAACATTAGGCATTGTAAAAAATGTACAGGTCCCCTCAACCTCCAAAGTGCATAACTCAAACAGCCAATAACAACTGCAGAACAAGGCGTAACATCAGGGATATTTAAACAGTACTATAAACCAAGATAGCCAAATAGTGCAGTAGCATGCATTAAGATATCAGGCCCCATCAACCTCCAAATAGCTAAATTCAAACAGCCACAAATAAAGTACAGTTTTGTACCTACCATAAATGTAGATGTTTGAGTGTCTCCACTGCTGCAGTCATTACACTTGAGTTATCCTGCCATCAGGTGGGCCTGCAGTCGGCCTGAGTTCCAAAGTCTTGGTCCAGCGTCGGTTGCTGTCACCTCTTCCCTGACGTCAGTGCGCCAGGGGTATATAAGAAGCAGCCGATGCCATTTTCTTCAGTTTTTCTTGCCCCAGATGTCAGGTGCCCCCAAAAATGGTAGGCAATACATATTGCTAATAAAACATACAAAAAAGGTAAAAATAAAACCTTCAGTAACCAGCAAATTCACCACGTAGGTAGTATAGGTTAGTCCCAGATAAGAAAGAGGGGCTGGCGGGTGGGTAACCTGCACTGCAGCAGTGAAGACACTCGAACATCTACATTTATGGTAGGTACAAAACTGTACTATGTTCATCGTGTTTCACTGCTGCAGTCATTACATTTGGGTAGAATCCCAAAGCTGAGTTTGGGTGGCTGGCTCTATAGAGGATTTGGTGTGGCTATGAGGCCCTGCAGCACTGCAGTGGCAAAGCCAGCTCTGGATCTAGAATAAAGAGGCAAATGGTAATGCTTGGTAAAGGTGTGCACGGAACTCCAAGTTGCAGCTTCCAAGATATCTTTGGTAGGTACTCCTCTAAGGAAGGCAGTAGAAGTGGCAGTTGCCCTGGTGGAATGTGGTCTAATGTTACTAGGTATAGGTTTCCCATGTTGTGTGTAGCAGAGCCGGATACAGTGCCCTATCCATTTTGAAATGATCTGCTTTGAAATAGCCTTTCCCTGTGATCCTGCAGCATATGATTTATTTATTTATTTTATTTTATTTTACATTTGTTGACCGGGATGATACAAACAATTGCTCAGTTTTTCTGAAAGCTTTTGCTTTGTCCAAGTAGAAGTGCAATTGCCTGTGTATGTCCAAGGAATGTAGAAGTCTCTCCCCTTTATTTGGGGATTTGGATAAAATTTTGGCAAGTGAATAGTTTGGTTAAGAGCCACACTGGATACCACCTTTGGCATAAATGAAGGGTTTGTTCTTAAAGAAACCCTGTCTTGGTGGAAAATGATAAAAGGCTCCACTGCCCTTAGTGCCTGTAGTTCTGAGACTCTTCATGCTGAGGTTATTGCCAGAAGCAGAACAATTTTCCATGATATATATTTTAACTCTGCTGAATTGGCTGGTTCAAAAGGAGGCAAAGTGAGCTTTTCCAAGACTAAATTGAAATCCCAAGTTAGTGTTGGTGCTCTCCGGGGCGGTCTTATGTTTGTAGCCCCTCTGAGGTACTTCTTTAGCAATAGGTGAGAGAAAATAGGAGGATCCGTGTTGTAATGAGCTGAGATGGCAGAGGCATGGATCTTAATGGATGAAAAGGATAGGCCTTTGTCCAGCATCTCAGTCAAGTATTGTCATATCTGAGGAATGTTAGGGACCAGAGGATCAAGGTTTTGAGCCTGGTTCCAGGCACAGAATCTCTTCCACTTTTCTGAATAAGATTTCCTGGTGCTAGACCTCCTGTCCTCCAAAATGACATCCATAACAGCTTTAGAGAGAGAAGTTGTCTGTTTGTCTAATGAATCTGCCATGCAGCCAGGTTTAAGGTTTTGAGCTGACTGTGCAGTATCTGATTGTTTTGCTGAGTCAGAAGGTGTGGAATTTGTGGCAGAATCCAAGGTGGGCCTTGAGCTAAGTTCTTTAAGATTGTGTACCAGTGCTGGCGTGGCCATTCTGGAGCAATCAGAATCATCTGTGGTTTCTCTTGCCTGGCTTTTAGGAGTACCTTTGTAAGGAGAGGCAGAGGTGGGAAGGCATAAACATTTAGGCTTTTCCAGCTGAATGAAAGAGCATCCACTTTCCATGCTTGTGTGTGATAAGGCACATAAGGCAGCTGTTTAATCTCAGCCTTACCACAGGATACGTGTCCAAGGAGTGGTGTACGGCAACTGTGGTCCCACTCCACAAAGGCGGTGCCTCTACGGACCCTGGTAATTACTGCCCCATAAGCTTAACAAGTCTAATCTGCAAAGCTATGGAGAGGATCATAATGGAGCTCATAAACAAAGATATAGGGGACTTGCAGACATTGGACCCGACCCAGTTTGGCTTCGTCAAGGGAAGATCATGCCTTTTGAACTTGGTCGACTTCTTCGAAACAGTCACCAAGGCCATTGATGAGGGAAAGGCAGTCCATACAGCCTACCTTGACCTTGCAAAGGCTTTTGACACAATACCCCACTCAGGTATTGTAGAAAAACTTACCAGCTTAAATGTAAACCCATATGTCACAAGATGGGTTGCAAACTGACTTAAGGACAGAACCCACAGGGTTAGAGTTGCTGGCGCTATGTCAGACTCCAAGCCGGTCACAAGTGGTGTCCCACAGGGCTCGGTCCTTGGCCACCTATTGTTCGGCATCTACTTCTCAGAAGTACAGGCCAACATGGGAGGACTTTGGCTGACAAAGTTTGCAGATGACTGCAAACTGGCCATAGTGGAAAGTGCATCGGACACGGATATCCTTCAGAAGGGACTCACGGAAACAGATAGCTGGTGCCAGAGCCATGGCCTGAAGTTAAACGCCAAAAAATGTATAGTCATACCCTTCGGGAAAAACAAGGTAACCCCAAGCTACCATATAGCTGGCAATCCACTAAGCACAGAAGATGTTATCAGGGACCTGGGGACCCAGGTTGACAGTGGCCTTTCTTTTGACACTCACGTTGCTAAAGTGGTTAGAAAGACCTTCTACATTGCCCACCTGATCATGAAGGGATTCACATCCAGATCTAGTGAGGTCATTGTTCCCCTGTACTCTTCACTTATCAGACCAATGATCGAGTACAATGCCCCATTCAGGATGTATCTCACCCGACATCTGCAGCAATTGGAGAGACCCCAAAAGTTCCTCACCAAAAGGATAAAGGGACTCCAAAATCTGTCATATGCTGCCAGATTGAAGAAACTCCAGCTCTATTCAGTTGCATACTGTCTGCTCAGAGGTGACATGTGCCTGACATACAAGGCCATGTCCAACCTGGAATTAATGGACATGCTCCACCTCAAAAAATCCAAATCCACCAAAACCACTAGAGCAAGCAACTTAAACCTTAGCACGGACATAAATAGGATGTGCTGGAGGGATAGATTTATCACTCAGAGACTCCCTATGCTGTGGAATAAAATCCTGGTCCATGTGAGGCAGAGCACCTCGCTGGCTCTGTTCAAGAGAAATCTTGACCTGTGGATGGGAGATCGTAGGTTTACCCCGGGAATCATCTCTGTGTCACTGCTGGACAGAGGCACAACAAACTAATGGGCACAGTATTTTTTCATATAAGGGGTGGGGTAAGCCACAAAAATTTGGGCTAGGCTTATAAATGCCTTAGGGCAGATAGCCTAGTATAAACCTATGAACCTATAAGTCCTTGTGCAGTATTTTTGTAGTTGGTAATTCAGTGGTGAGGCAAAAAGATCTATATCCGGGCACCACAATTTTTGCATTATCATGCTGAAGACTTGTGGATTTAATTTCCACTCTTGAGGATCCATGATGTTTCTGCTTAAGTCATCTGCCAGAGTGTTTTTCTTTCCTGGCGGGAATTGTGCTTGCAGATGAACTTGGTAGGTTAGAGCTGTGTTCCACAAGGTTATGGCTTGTCTGCATAGGGGGTAAGAATGAGTGCCTCCTTGTTTGTTTATGTACCACATTACAGTGGTATTGTCTGTCTTTAATAGTAATTGTCCTGGATGTAGAAGATCCTTGAAAGCTGTAAGGGCATTTTGTACAGCCAGCATCTTTTTTTGATTGATGTGAAGATGCATCTGGTCTGTGGTCCATTTGCCCTGAATACATTTTCCTGCCATGTGTGCTCCCCAGGCGTAATCCGATGCATCTGTTGTTAAAGTCTGCCTGGCTGTGGAAAGAGTGAAAGGCTGACCCTTGTTGAAATGACATGCCTGTGCCCACCATCGAAACTCCTGTTGTAGGCAGGGAATTAGTGGTATTACTGTCTCCAAGCTGTGATAATGTTGAGACCAAACACTTTTTAGGTACCATTGTAATTTACTCATATGCAGTCTTGCATATGGAATTAGTAGTATGCAGGATGCCATGAATCCCAAGGCCTGCAGAATTTTTCTTGCAGGGAGTTGGGACTTTGTTGCCATCAACTGAAAATACTGAGTCAGTTGTCCTTGTTTGTCTGGTGTGAGATAAGCCATCTGGGCCATTGTATTTAAGCTGGCACCCAGGAATATTATCTCTTGTGAGGGCACTAGTTTTGATATATTTTCATTTACAATGTACCCTAGGCAACTTAACAATCTTTTTACATATGCCAGATGCTGTAGAAGAATGTCCTTGCTTTCTGCTTGAATCAGGCAGTCATCCAGATATGGATATATTTGAATTCCTTTTTGTCTGCAAAATGCAATTACTGGTGCCAGGCACTTGGTAAAGACCCTGGGCGCAGTAGATAAGCCAAAGGGCAGTGCAGAGAATTGGTAGTGCATTGAACCAGCTATGAATCTGCAGTATCTTCTGCAATTTTGTCTGATAGGGACATGCGGGTATGCCTCTTTGAGGTCCAAAGTAACAAGCCAAGCCTTCTTGCCCAACATGGGAAGGAGCTGTTGTAGTGTCAGAATTTTGAATTTTGGAACATCCAGGTAAGTATTTAGAGTGGAAAGGTCCAGAATGGGTCTCCAGGCTTTGTCCTTTCTGGGTACCAGGAAGAGTCTTGAGTAAAATCCTTGTCCTTTTTCCTGCTGTGGTACTTTTTGAATAGCTCTCATGTCCATGAGAGCTGTAATTTGTTTTTGTGCCTCTGCCCATTGATTTAGTGGCAGGTCTGGCATTCCTTTTAGCCTTGGAAAAGTGTGAAAGTGGAACCTGTAGCCTTGAGACACAATATTCAGCACCCATTTGTCTTGGGTGATTGTTTGCCAGTTTTGAGAAAAAAATGCTAGTTTCCCCCCTAAGGGAGCTGCCAAAAGGTAAGAGTTTGGCATTGGAAGGGGGAAGTCATTGGGACTGTTTCCTGTAAGGTTGTGACTTGTCCTCACCTCCTTTTGGGTTTGTAGCACCCCACTGTCGTGGTCTGTAAGAGCCTTGTGGCTGAGATCTGCCTCTTTGGCATCTGTATCTGCCTCTTTGTGGCCTGTCTGACACTGGAAAGGACCAATTCTTTGTAGGCCAATTTCTGCTAAATTGTGGTGGCTGTACCTGTAAGAAATCCTTCACTGTTTGTATAGATTTTGCCTTATCCTCCATTTTCTTTAATACCTCTTCTGCCTTAATACCAAATAAATTATCTTGCTGCAAAGGAGCATCCAATAATTTTGCCTTAATATGATCTGGTAAACTTTGTTCTTTTAACCAAGCATGCCTTTGAATCACAGATCCTGTAACTGCTGCTCTACAAGAAGCTTCTAATGAATCAAAACCACATTGCAAAGTATGCTTTCCCACTTGTTCAGCTGCATTTCCTTATAATCAGGTTGTTCTGCATTTGTACTCATTTTCTGTTTTAATTGAGACAGTAAGTATTGTTGATATTTAAGCATGTGAAACTGGCAATTTAGAGCCCTCACTGCTAAAGTTGCAGAAGTGTAAACTTTCTTTCCCCATCTGTCTAATGCTCTAGAGTCCCTATCAGAGGGAACTGGATTTTTAGCCGTGGATGCTTTGACACTTTTGGGACCCTGGGAAATAGTTTCTGGGTCAGCAACAGGGTTTTTATAAAGAAATTTGTGAGAGTCAGGGACTCTGTAGTACCTGTCTGGCTTGACTGGAGCTGGGGGTAAAGAATCTGGATTTAAACTAGATTCAGAGAACACATCATCCACAATGTCCAACACTGGCGGAATAGCAAGGTGCCTGTGCTCAGGCAGTAAAAGAAAGTCTCTGAGCCTTTTCTTGGATTCTGAGTAATCCTGGCCCTCCCAATGGAAATGCTCCCTTATGGTATGTAAAGTTTCCCCAAAAGAGTAATCCTCAGGAGGAGAGGCTGAAGGAATTGATTCTTCAGCATCAGAATCCTCATAGGGGGCTAAAGAATATCCCTGGTCTGAAGAGGAATCAGAATATATTGAAACCTGGTCAGAGGAATCATAGTCTGCATCCTGCCTAGGCCTTTTATCAGGAGGGGGATGGGAACCCCTGATCAGAGTTATCAAGTCTTTGGCCGTCTTGAGCATCTTTTTTTTAGGCATGGAGGCCTGTCCTGGTGAATGCTGTACTTGCTTCTTTGTCTTTAATGTAGGCTTAGTCTTGGCTGTAGTTGCAATGGTAAGTTGAGTAGGCCTGAAAACACCCTCAGAAGCCGATGCCTGCTCAGCGGCTCCAGACCCATCTGAAGGGTTAATCTCTGATGGCCCAACACCTTGAGTATCCAGAGGCCTGGGCACCTCCACGTGGGAGTCGGTCGCGGTCTGTGGTTCTGAGGTAACGGGTGTCAGGGGCTGCAAAAGCGCCTCACTGAAAACCGGCGACTGGCCTAGAAGAGGCTTTGTCATCAGTTTTGGGCCTTGGATGCCTTTCCTTATCTTTATCTTTGCATTTTTGTGCATTCTGGTCGTCAGTTTTTCCGACGGCATTGTATAACTAAACCTTCGGCCAAAGTAATGGCGAGCAAAATCAAACCAATGTTTTATAGTGCGTTTGTTAAATCTAGCATAAAACTGACAACTAGTGACGTCGTGATCTGGGCCTAGGCATGGAATACAGTAAGAATGAAAATCCTTATGAGGTATTTGCTTCCCACAAGAAATACAATTATTAACTATTACTGACATCGGTCTGAGGCAAGAAAAAGTTTCCCCAGTGGGGTACTTAGCTTTATTGAAGACTTCGGTTCTGAAATCAAATTTGAAATCTCAGGAGTCGGCTGACGGGCACTTGCGAACTGCTTTTGCTTCGGGCACCGCGAGGCAAGAAAGACGGAAGAAAATGGTGTCGGCTGCTTCTTATATACCCCTGGCGCACTGCCATCAGGGAAGAGGCGATAGCAACCGATGCTGGACCAAAACTTTGGAACTCAGGCTGACTGTGGGCCTGCCTGATAGCAGGATAACCCAAGTGTAATGACTGCAGCAGTGAAACATGATGGACATCTGCGGAACAAGCTGTACTATCAGGGATATTTAAACAGCACTATAAACCTAGATAGCAGAACAGCATTTGCATTAGCATGCATTAAGATATCAGGCCCCATCAACCTCCAAATAGCATAATTCAAACAGCCACAAATAACTGCAGAACAAGCTGTAACATCAGGGATATTTAAACAGTACTATAAGCCTAGACAGCAGAACAGTGTTTGCATTAGCGTGCATTCAAATATCAGTATATTCTGTGGAATTCTCCCCCTCCCCCCACAGCCAATGCAGAATGATCCTGGATAAAGTGAAAACCAAAAACATAGGCGTAGCATAAACAATGTGCTTATACAGTATGTGACCCCCATTAAAAAAATTCCCAGAAAACATTGAACACTGACATTCTCACAGGTAACCACACTCCCAAACTTTCAACACATTAACTACGGACAACGAAAAAACTGCAGTCATTGCATGAGAGAGTAGAACATTGCAGTTATACACAATAGTAGCATAACAGGGTTTGCATTAGTATACATTCAAACCATCTATGCCTTCAGCAACATTCTCACAGCTGCTAACTACCCTCCCAGCATTAGGCATTTTAAGCAATGTACAGGCCCCATCAACCTCCTAATCTCTCCACATAATTCAAACAGCCAAAAAACTGTAGAACAAGGTGTAACATCAGGATAGTGTAAAAAGTACTGTAAACCTAGATATCAGAACAGTGTTTGACAAACTTGTAAAAAACTCAAAACCTACTGCAAATTCAGCTGACAATCTACCAGCAGAATTTCAAAAAATAGCAGCTGAAGCCAGTTCTTATCCTGAATACTTAAAAGATCCATTACTGAGTAATACATCCCAACCATCTTGAAAATATCATACATTATTTTCTCAACAAACTACTAACTACTCTCGCCAACCTTAATCCCATCCCCCTAGCCCTCCACTGGCTCCAAAGCTACCCAACAGGTCATGAACAGTCATAAAATGTCTCCAGAATCTACCCCCCTCTACCTCCACTCACATTAGTAGTCTCACAAGGCTACATCCTTGATCCGCTTCAGTTTAATGGATTTATTATCAACCTCAATACCGCCACATCGCTAGCACTCACAATCCAATATGCTGACATCGATCTACCATGCAACAGGTCATGTCCCAACCCAGGCTGAAATAAGCTAATCTTCACCACATACCCCATACGCTTAGAACTATTCACTTAGACAGCATCTCACAAGACTGCCCACCTATCCCTGCTCTAGCCAACTACAATATGCTTCTCTGTCCCATTATTTATCTCCCTTCCCTTTCATCACCCCTATCCTATTCTCTCTACCTTTTACATATACAGTATAGATACTGCCAAATAAAACTGTACCTCTTGCCCCAAATAACTAACTTACACACTCTCCTAATGGGCAATCAGAATTAAATGTATATCACATTTCACATTCCCTTATATTGTCCCTCGTACAAACAGATAAACCAAAATAAAAAATTACAAATGTCCTGAGATTTTAGGACAAAAAATATTTCCTATTTTTTTTCAATAGTTGCAAAAAACAGTTATTTTTCATCTGAAACACTTAAAAGTTATAAGAAATAGCATAAGCAAATCAAATGCTGTAAAAATAAGCTTTTATTTTGGCAAAAAAGTGAAGTTCTGTCCTTTGTAGTGACTGTGGATATGTTTTGTCCTGCAAAATCTCATGCTTCAATAAAAAAAAGTCCCACTTTGGGCATCTGAAAAGGTGGCAGCCCTACCCGGCACCCAACCTTCCACAGAAGGCACACACATGCATGCACTCATGCCTAGGGCCAATTTAGAGTGCCCAATCCACCTACAGCATGCCTTTGAGATGTGGGAGGAAACTGGAGCACCCAGAGGAAACCCACGTGACCACAGGGAGGACATGCAGACTCCACACAGAAGGCACCCCAGCCAAGGATGGAACCAGAGAACCTCTTGCTAACCACTACACGATGGTTACATATTGTTTTATTATTTATTATTTTATTACACAAAATCAAAAGACCCAAGTTCCATTTGTAACATTGCTTGATTGGCTAATGAAGTTATGGGTAAGGAGCAGAATTAACACCCTGCTCCCCCCTTCCTTATTTTAAAAAGTTAGATGTTAGAGGACCACAGGGAATATTTGTCCCCCATACACATACAGACACACACACACACACACACACACACACACACACACACACACACACAAAATCATGCACACAAGCACGCACACTCGCACATGTATTTGCACTGTGCGCAATGTGTATCGTTGGAACACTCTGTCTTAATTCTTCCTCCTCACTCTACCAACCTTCATCACCCCATCTCCTATTCTAACTGTTGTTTCTCTGTTAGTTGTATTTAATAAATGACTATGCTGGTACTGTACTCAGATAATCCTGGCCATTTATATCACCTTCTAATGTAAACACATCTATCCATGCAAGTCTTTCATGATGCAACTGTGCCTCCCATATAAACAGCCTATCTACCCCATTCTGTTAAACTTCCTATTAAAATGTATACCTGTATATTTGTTTACTCTTCTCTGTAAAACTGAAGTTTATTTTGATATGCTTGGATATCCCTGTTTATACACCACACATGTAAAAATATAATGTCCATGTTTTTTGTTCGTCTGTAAATTGGTTTTTCCTCCGTTCTGTTTCTGATATTATGTTAAACCTATACTTTTGTTCCTTTTCCTTAGTGATGGTGCTTTCCCCCAACCATATTCTGTTAAACCATTAGATCTAAAATGATTATCTGTAGATACATTTGTTAATCTCCTCTGTAAAACTTGCTTGTTTTTGATATGCTTAGATATGCCTATTTATCTACACATAAACATGTGTGTGCACGGCTTTTTGTTCAGCCATAAATTGGCTCTTTTCTCTGTTTTGCTTCTGATGTTAATTACATAAAAGCTAATTTTTTGTAAGTTTTTCCTTGTGATGGAGCGTTTCTCCCCGGGCTTCCCCTGAAAATGGGTTTCTTGCCCAGTCAGACTTTCCCAGTAACCAAATGTCAAATAAAAATAAATAAACAAACTTCTGATTTCAGAAAACCATTTCCTACTTACTGTCTATTGGCACTGTATGCATCTTTAAGCATCAAGTGTGCTGATTATGTGATTTTGGGGTATCACTGCTGAAGTGAAACCCTGACCTGATGTGCAAAATGGGAAAAGAGGTACAGGACGGATGGATGGATGGATGGATTGTTAATTTTGCTGTGTTTATCAATGGCGTTATACTAATAACAGACCACTGACTGAGGTGGTTTACTGGCTCTCAGTCGACATCACATCATTGGGCTTTGTGACAACCTGTTTCTTTACCTGAGAACAGAGAGAGTCATTAGACTGCATTTTATTACATTTAATGGGGGCTGGCAAATGAACCACAAAATAAAACTGGCTACAATGGATCAGTGTGATATTGGCCATTACCGGAATTCTATGAACTGTTTATTTGTATGAAATCAGATGAAATGTGGAGTGGTCACTTAGTTCGCAGGCTGCTGCAGCCAATCAGATCCCTTATTTCAGTGAGCAGACCTGTTTGAGCGCAGCTTGCCAGCGAATCAAATTAAAAAAAAAAAAAAAAATGGAAACACAGTTCCGATTTTCACTGTGATGGCAGGGAACTATGCAGACATCCACGATGAGCCAAGCCAAAGAAGAGTAACGATCGGAACAACCCGCAGCTGCTGAATGGGGGTCTTCATTCGTGATGAGGTAATCAAGGGCTACCCACAGCCATGGGTTTCACGGGTGCTTAACGCTGGCTATGAGTACACTGTACAACAGTACAGGAGCACACCTCCTGTATTACTGTAAAAGGCAGCAGTTATTTGCAAGACAGTACAGAGCCACACCTCCTGTATTATTGTAAAAGGCAACAGTGTTCTGTCCAACAGGACAAGACCACTTCTCCTGTATTACTGTAAAAGGCAAGAGTTATTTGCACAAGATGACACCTTCTGTATTACAGTAAAAGGCAACACTTATCTCTACAACAGTATAGGAGCACATCTCCTGTATTACTGTAAAATGCAACAGTAATCCATTCAATATTTCAGGACCACAACTTCTATATTACTGTAAAAGGCAACAGTACACTGTACAACAGTGCAGGACCACACCTCCTGTATTACTGTAAAATGCAACAGTTATCTGCAAGACAGTACAGAGCCACACCTCCTGTATTAATGTAAAAGGCAACAATTATCTGTCCAACAGTACCATATCACAGTTCCTGTGTTACTGTAAAAGGCAACACTTATCTATACAACAGTACTGGAGCACAGCTCCTGTACTACTGTAAAAGGCAACACTTATTTGTAGAGGCAACATTTATCTGTACAGCAGTACAGGAGCACACCTCCTGCATTATTGCAAAAGGCAACATTTATCTGAAAAACAGCACAGCAGCACACCGCCTGCATTTGTGTAAATGGCAACACATAATTGTCAAACAGTATAGGAGCACACCACCTGTATTACAAAAAAAGGCAACACTTACCTGTACAAACAGAACAGGAGCACACCTTCTGTATTACTATAAGAGGCCACACTTATCTATAGAAGAGTACAGCATCACACCTCCTGTATTAGTGTAAAAGGCAACACTTATCTATGCAACAGTACAGGAGCACACCCCCATATTACGGTAAAAGGCAACATTTATCTGAACAACAGTACAGGAGCACACCTCCTGTATTAGTGTAAAAGGCAGCAGCTATCCATAAAAAATTTCAGGACCACACCTCTCATATTCATGTAAATGGCAACAGTTATCTGTACAACAGTAAAGGACTACACCTCCTGTATTAGTGTAAAAGGTAACACTTATCTTCACAACAGTACAGGAGCACACCTCCTGCATTACTGTAAAACACAACACTTGTCTGTGCAACAGTAGACTAGCACACCTGCTGTACTGATGTAAAAGGCATCAGTGTTCTGTCCAACAGGACAAGACCACACCTCCTGTATTAATGTAAAAGGCAAGAATTATTTCTACAACAGTACAAGACCACACCTTGTATATTACTGTAAAAAGCAACACATCTTTACAACAGTACAGGAAGATATCTTATTTTATTATTTTAAAAGGCAACAGTAATCCGTGCAACAGTTCATGATCACAACTCTTATATTACTGTAAAAGGCAACAATACATTGTATAAAAGTACAGGACCACACCTCCTGTATTACTGTAAAAGGCAACAGTTATCTGCAAGACAGTACAGGGCCACATCTCCTGTATTATTGTAAAAGGCAACAATTATCTGTCCAACAGTACCGGATCACACTTCATGTGTTACTATAAAAGGCAACACTTATCTATACAACAGTACTGGAGCACAGCTCCTGTACTACTGTAAAAGGCAACACTTATTTGTACAGGCAACATTTATCTGTACAGCAGTACAGGAGCACACCACCTGCATTTGTGTAAAAGTCAACACTTAATTGTCTAACAGTACAGGAGCACACCACCCATATTACAATAAAAGGCAACACTTACCTGTAGAAGCATTACAGAAGCACACCTCCTGTATAACAGTAAAAGGCAACACTTATGTAAATAAGAGTACAGGAGCATGCCTCCTTTATTACTGCAAAAGGCAACAGTTATGCATACAAAATTTCAAGACCACACCTCTTATATTCATGAAATGGCAACAGTTATCTGTACAACAGCAAAAGACTATACCTCCTGTATTAATGTAAAAGGCAACTGTTATCTGTTTCACAATGCAGGGCTACACCTCCTGTATTGCTGAAAAAAGCACCCCTTATCTGTCCAACAGTACAGGAGCACATCTCCTGCATTACTGTTAAAGGCAAAACGTATCTGTCCAACAGTACTGCAGCCACCTCCTGCATTATTGTAAAAGGCAACAACTGTCTGTACAACAGTAAAAGAGTACACCTTATCCATTGCTGTAAAAGGCAACACTAGTCTGTCCAACAGTACAGGAGCAGACCTGATGTATTGCTGTAAAAGATAACACTTATCTGTACAACAGTATAGGAGCACACCTCCTGTATTGCTGTAAATCCCAACCCTTATCTGAAGAACAGTACAGGAGCAAATCTCCTGTATTACTGTAAAAGCCAGTACTTATCTGTACAACATTACAGGAGCACACCTTCTGTATTACTGTAAAAGGCAACATTTATCTGAACAACAATACATGAGCATACATCCTGTATTACTGTAAAAGGTAACAGTTATCCATATATTTCAAGACCACAACTCTTTTTTTCATGTAAATGGCAACAATTATCTGTTCCACAATGCAGGGCCACACCTACTGTATTACTGTTAAAGGCAACACTTATCTGTCCGACAGTACTGGAGCCACCTCCTGCATTATTGTAAAAGGCAACAACTGTCTGTACAACAGTACCGGAGCACACCCCATTTATTACTGTAAAAGGCAACACTTCTCTGTACAACAGTACAGGAGCACACCTCATCCATTGCTGTAAAAGGCAACACTAGTCTGTTCAACAGCACAAGAGCAGACCTGAGGTATTGCTGTAAAAGGTAACACTTATCTGTAGAACAGTGCAGGAGCACATCTTCTGTATTACTGTAAAAGCCATCACTTATCTAAACAAAATACAGGTGCACGTCTCCTGTATTATTGTAAAAGGGACACTTTTCTGTACAAATGTACATTAGCACACCTCCTGTACTATTGTAAAAGGCAACAGTTTTCTGTACAACAGTACATGATTACACCTCCTGTATTACTCTAAATGGCAACAGTTATCTGTCCAACAGTACAGGAGCACACCTCCTGTATTGTTGCAAAAGACTGTCCTTATCTGTCCAACAGTGCAGGTGCACATCTCCTGTATTGCTGTAAAAGGCAACACTTATCTGAAGACCAGTACAGAAGCACACCTATTGTATTACTGTAAAAGGCAACACTGATCTGCCCAACAGTACAGGAGCCACCTCCTCTATTACTGTAAAAGGCAAGAGTTATTTGTACAACAGTACAAGACCACACCTTCTGTAATACTGTAAAAGGCAGTACTTATCTGTACAACAGTATAGTAGTACATATCATGTATTGCTGTAAAAGGCAGCACTTATCTGTCCAACAGTACAGAAGGAGACCTCCTGTATTGCTGTAAATGCAACACTTATCTTAACAACAGTACAGGAGAGCATCTCCTTTATTACTGCGAAAGACAACACTTATCTGTACAACAGCACAGGAGCACACCTCCTGTATTACTGAAAGCGCCAACACTTATCTCTACAACAGTACAGGAGCATACCTCATGTATTACGTTAAAGGGCAACAGTTATCCATACAACAGTTCAGGACCACACCTCCAATATTACTGTAAAAGGCAGCAGTTAACTGTACAATAGTACAGGAGTACACCTCTTGTATTACCATAAAAGACAACAGTTATCTGCAAGACAGTACAGGGACACACCTCCTGTGTTACTGTAAAAGGCAACACTTATCTGTACAACAGTACTGGATCACAGCTCCTGTACCAATGTAAAAGGCAACACTTATTTGTACAGACAACATTTATGTGTACAACAATACAGGAGCACACTGCCTGTATTACTGTATGAACCTATAAAAGGCAACACTCATCTGTCGAACAGTACAGGAGCACACCACCTGTTTTACAATAAAAGGCAACACTTACCTGTAGAAACAGTACAGGAGTACACCTCCTGCATTACTATAAAAGGCAACACTTATCTATATAAGAGTACAGGAGCACACCTCCCATATTACTGTAAAAGGCAAAACATTTCTGTACAACAGTACTGGAGCACACCTCCTGTATTACAGTAAAAGGCAACACTTAACTGTACAAACAGTACAGGAGCACACCTCCTGTATTACTATAAAAGGCAACACTTATCTATATAAGAGTACAGGAGCACACCTCCCGTATTACTGTAAAAGTCAAAACGTTTCTGTACAACAGTACAGGAGCACACCTCCTGTATTACAGTAAAAGGCAGCACTTAACTGTACAAACAGTACAGGAGCACAACTCCTGTATTACTATAAAAGGCAACACTTATCTATATAAGAGTACAGGAGCACACCTCCCGTATTACTGTAAAAGTCAAAACGTTTCTGTACAACAGTACAGGAGCATACCTCCTGTATTACTGCAATAGGCAACAGTTATCCATTCAACATTTCAGGACCACACCTCCTATATTCATGTAAATAGCAACAGTTATCTGTACAACAGTAAAGGACAATACCTCCTGTATTAATATAAAAGGCAATATGTCTCTGTACAAAAGTACAGGAGCACACCTCCTGCATTGCTGTAAAGGGCAACACTTTATTTTATTTTATTTTATTTTACATTTGTTGTCCAACTGGATGTATGTCCATTTTCAGTGGAAGCCTGGGGAGAAAAGCTCCACAAGTTTCAAAAAAAGTAGACAAAGACAATGATATTTACAAAGACATTGAAACTATTAATTAGAAAGCCACACAAAAAAATGTAAAAAAAATGAAATATTAATGAATATTCATGGGAAGAAGTACATGAACACACTCATACTGTAAAATTACACATGAGGTCCAAGAGTGGACTGGTTATAGTTAATAAAGGCAACAATATATACATAGGCGCATGCCCTAAATACGATAATGAGATAAGAAGCAAGGCATCATGGGAAGGGTTAGTTATTTAATCTGGGTTAGCACAGGGGCATAGTCAGTGTGATTTAAGGTAGGGTTTAAGTTTACTTTTAAATAGGTTAGCTGAGGATAGGGAGGTTAGGTGATTGGGGAGACTGTTCCAGGTTTTACCCACTGTATTAGAGAACAGAGTGTCACCAGCTGAGTTATTAGATTTAGTTATTTGTACTAGTAGTTTGTTAGATGAGCGTAGGGTTTTGAGATTATTATAGGGGGTGACTAGGGAAGTGAGTATAGGTGAGTTTTCTGGTTGATACAGGATCTTGTGCGCTACTATTACTTGATTGAAGAGTATTAGATTTGGCAATTCTAGCCAGGCTAGTTGATTCAGATTGATACATTGATGAGTGCTATAGGAGGACCCAGCAGCAAATCTGGCAATATTGTTATAAGAGGTAGACAGTTTGTTCAGAGTACTTTTACATAATTTGGTATAGATAGGAGAGATATAAAGCAGAGTAGAGATAAGGTGGGTGCGGGCAAGGGTGATCCTGGCTATTGGAGTTAGAAAGGGTTTGATCCTGTAGAGGAAACCTAATTTCTTATTAACTGTTTTTATAGTATTATTGATGTGAGGCTCATAAGAGAGGTTATTATCAATTATACCATGACCCCCCCATTAATATTCCAAAACGTAAATGCTGATTGGCCAGCGTGCGCGTTGTAAATCAACTTATACTAATGGAAAAAGGTCCGGTCGCCCGGACTTTTTCCATTAGTATAAGTCTCTTTCAAAACACTGTCTCGCTATGTTAAAAGAGTTTAACATAGCGACACAGGTTTAAAAAAAGCAACGAAGATCTCCGTTGCTTTTTTTAAAGCTGTCTCGCTATGTTAAACTCCTTTAACATAGCGACACAGTGTGTAAAAAGCAACGGAGATCTTACTTTCTCCGTTGCTTTTTTAAACCTGTCTCGCTATGTTAAATGGGTTTAACATAGCGAGACAGCTTTAAAATAAGCAATGGAGATCTCCGTTGCTTATTTTAAAGCTGTCTCGCTATGTTAAACCCATTTAACATAGCGAGACAGGTTTAAAACAAAAAAGCAACGGAGAAAGCAAGATCTCCGTTGCTTTTTACTGTTTCGCTATGTTAAATGGGTTTAACATAGCGAGACAGCTTTAAAATAAGCAACGGACATCTCCGTTGCTTATTTTAAAGCTGTCTCGCTATGTTAAACCCATTTAACATAGCAAAACAGTAAAAAGCAATGGAGATCTTGCTTTCTCCATTGCTTTTGGCCACAGCTCTGATGTACTGTGTAGGCATGCGCAGTACATCAGAACTGCCACGGATACCAGCCAGCTGCGGAAGGGCAGCAAAGAGGCATTATACAATGTCATTATTTAAGAAAAGTAATTATTTATTTTCTTAAATAATGTCATAGTATAATAGCAATAACCCACTTCTGGGTGTGGGTAATGCGGGATTTACCCACGGTTGTCTTTGTTTGGTCCCTCGGGCTTCGACCTCGGGACCAAACCATGCCAACCATGGGTAAATTCCACATTACCCACACCCAGGCATGGGTTATTGCTATATTAGAACCCTGAGTAGTTTAGTGGTAGGATCAGGAGATATAATAGTTCCATTACTAGAGGTTACAGTAAAGTTAAGTCGGGAGGTTCTATGGGTGGGGGTGAATAATAGAATTTTGGTTTTTTTGTGGTTTAAGATAAGACATCTATGCAGAAGCCAATTTTCAACTGTGCTAAAGGTCTTTTGGGTTAGAGACTGAAGTTCTGATGGGGAAGTGGCAGAGCATATAAGTGTGGAGTCATCTGCGTATTGGATGCAGGTGGCTTGTGGGATTACAGAATGGAGGTCATTTGTAAAAATGGAGAAGAGTAAAGGTCCCAATATGGATCCTTGTGGGACCCCTAGGGCTACTGGGAGGTGGGAAGATAAGGTGTTTGCCCACAGAACAGCTTGTTTTCTATTATTTAAGTAGGATTGGAACCACTGAATAGCAAGAGCATCCAAAGACCGGTTTTTGAGTGTGTTTATGAGGAGGTGATGGTTGACCATGTTGAAGGCTTTAGACAGCTCAATAAAAAGGGCTGAGGATAGAGTGTCATTATTTCGATTTCTATTAATGTGGTCAGAAAAGGATAAGAGAGCAGAGGTGGTGCTATGAAATGGTCTAAAGCCATGACGACAGTTGGCTAGTAGATTTTTTTTCAAGTAGGTGGGTTAAAAGTTTCATGTGAATGCATTTCTCCATTACCTTTGCCACAGGGGATAATATGGCTATGGGCCTGTAGTTGGAAAAGTCCTTGGAAGTATCACCTTTATGCAGGGGGATAATGTGGGAGACTTTCCAGATGGATGGGATGAATCTTTCAGAAATACTTCTATTAATGAGGATAGATATGGGGTAAGCTATGACTTTAGCTGATTTTTGCAGGTATTCTGCAGGTAGTTGATCTGCAGAGAGTGTGGTGGGTTTAGGTTTCTGGATAAGTTTGCAGACAGGGGATGTGGGAACTGGTTGAAGATGAAATAGAACAGAGATATTGGTGGTGGCAGTGGTGGAGCATGTGATGTTAGGAAATAGCTGGTTGGCCAGGGATTGAACAGTTTCTGTAAAGAAAGTGTTAAATGAGTTGGCTATTTGGGTAGGATTATTGTGATTAGAGCCAGAGGGAGTGGGAGTGCATGAGCATTCTGGGTGTAGGAGGCTAGTTATGCCTTGCTAGAATTTTTGAGGATTATTATGGTGGGTGTGTTGAAGATGGCAATAGTAATTCCTTTTATCAAACACTATGTCTTTTTTTGTTTCATTTCTTAGCTGCCTGAACTGTAGGTTATCTGAAGGGCTTTTTGTTGCCTGCCAGTTGGCCCATAGTTTATTTCTTTGGAGGATATTTTGTTTGGTAGTTCTGGTGAACCATGGGGCTGGTTTAGTTCTAGTTCTAATTTTACATATAGCAGCATGGCAATCTAGAATGGCTAAGAATTTTAAATTAAATTATTTGACTGCATCATCTAATGGGAGATGCTTCAGGGGTGTCCAGTCACAGGCTGAAAGTTCAGTTTGGAAGCTATCCAGGTTAAAGTTTTTGTTGGTCCTTACAGTCCTATAGTTGGTTGAGTTTGGAGATTCAGTCTTATATCTGATTAAGTAGGTGAGTGAGTGGTCACTTATATCTTCTGGGAGTGTGCCTGTTTTATAAGTTTTCTGGTGAGTATTAGTGAGAATCCAGTCTAGGGTGCTTTTTTTGTTGTTAAGCTTATTGGTTCGGGTAGGGGATGTTATGGTTTGAGTAAAGCCATATAGGTTAATATGAGTAGAAGGCTGCTCAGATGTACAGGAAATCCAGTTTATATTAAGGTCACCAAGTATTATGGTTTCTTGTGGGTAGTTGGTTGACAGCCAGCTGAGGATAGCTTCTAATGTGTTAGCATTATTGCCTGGGAGACGGTAGATACAGATTATATATATGGATTTACATATGTTGAGCTGAAACTTAGATATAAGAATCTCTGCATTACTGGAAAGAGGAAGTTTGGAGTCTAGTGAGTTAACTTGTAGTCAATTTTCATAAAGTATAGCTACACCTCCACCCTTCTTAGCATTACTGTCAAGTCTCAGGATATTACAGCCAGGGGGAATAACTACACTATCTTGTGTTGATGGGTTAAGCCAAGTTTCAGTAAGACAGAGGATATCAAAAGAATGTACATCTACAAGGGCATGCAGGAGATCAACTTTATTACTGATGCTTCGAATATTTAGATGTGCTGTCAGAAGAGAGTTGGGGGGCCTGGTAAGTAGGTGTGTGTTAGTAGGAGTTGGTGTATCAGGTTTTGTAGCTGTGCTTGAGGTTGGACCAGAGTTTGGGTGTATGTCACTATCTAAGAGGAAGTGGATCTGAACTCTTAGGGTGAGTTGTAAAAGTTTAGAAATTAGGTTCTGGGATTTTCTAACTTTTGAGCTAATCTGTCCAACAGTACAGGAGCCGACCTCTGTATTGTGCAAAAGGTAACACTTATCTGTACAACAGTACAGGAGCACACCTCCTGTATTACTGTAAAAGGCAACACTTATCTGTACAACAGTACAGGAGTACACCTGCTTTACTACTGTAAAAGGCAACAGTGTTCTGCCTAATACAACAGGACCACACCTCCTGTATTTTTGTAAAAGGCAAGATTAATTTGTACAACAGTACAAGACCATACCTTCTGTATTTCTATATAGGCAACACTTATCTGTACAACAGAACAGTAGCGCACCTCCTGTATTGCTCTAAAAGAGAACAGTTATCTAACAGTCAGGAGCAGAGTTTCTGTTTTGCTGTAAAAGGCAACAGTTAACAACAGCACAGCAGAAAATCTCCTGTATTACTGTGAAAGGCAACACTAATCTCTACAACAGTACAGGAGCATACTTCCTTTATTACTTTAAAAGGCAGCAGTTATCCGTACAACAGTTCGGGACCGCACCTCCTATATTACTGTAAAAGGCAATAGTTAACTATACAACAGTAGAGAACCACACCTCCAGTGTTACTGTAAAAGGCAACAATTATCCATACAACTTTTCAGGACCACACCTCCTATAGTCATGCAAATGGCAACAGTTATCTGTACAACAGTAAAGGACTGCTCCTGTATTAATGTAAAAGACAACAGTTATCTGTTCCACAATGCAGAGCCACATTTCCTGTATTACTGAAAAAGGCAGCACTTATCTGTCTAACAGTACTGGACCTACCTTTTGCATTATTGTAAAAGGCAACAATTGTCTGTACAACAGTAGAGGACCACACCCCCTGTATTATTGTAAAAGGTAAAACGTCTCTGTACAACAGTACAGGAACATACCTCCTTTATTACTTTAAAAGGCAACAGTTATCCATACAACAGTCCAGGACCACATCTTCTATATTACTGTAAAAGGCAACAGTTAACTGTGCAACATACAGGACCACACCTCCTCTATTACTGTAAAAGGCAACAGTTATTTGTAAGACAGTACAGGGCCACACCTCATTTATTACTGTAAAAGACAACACCTATCTGTACAATAGCACAAGAGTACACCTCCTGTGTTACTATAAAAGGCAACACTTATCTATACAACAGTACCAAATCACAGCACCTGTACTACTGTAAAAGGCAAGACTTATTTGCACAGGCAACATTTTTCTATACAGTAGTACAGGAGCACATCTACTATATTACTGTAAAAGGCAAAATTTAGCTGAACAACAATACAGGAGCACACTACCTGTATTACAATAAAAGACAACACTGACCTGTACAAACAGTAAAGGAGCACACCTCCTGTATTGCTGTAAAAGGTAACCGTTATCTATACAACAGTTCAGGACAACACCTCCTATATTCATGTTAAAGGCAACAGTTATCTGCACAACAGTAAAGGACTACACTTCCTGTTTTTCTGTAAAAGGCAACAGTTATCTGTTCCACAATGCAAGCCCACACCTCCTATATTACTAAAAAAAGACAACACGTATCTATCCAACAGTACAGGAGCACATCTCCTGTATTACTGTTAAAGGCAACACTTATCTGTCGAACAGTACTGCATCCACCCCCTGCATTATTGTAAAAGGCAACAACTGTCTGCACAACAGTACAGGAGCACACACCCTGTGTTATTGTAAAAGTCAACACTTAAAGGAGCACACCTCATCCATTGCTGTAAAAGGCAACACTAGTCTGTCCAACAGTACAGGAGCAGACCTGCTGTATTGCTGTAAAAGGTAACACTTATCTGTACAACAGTACAGGAGTACACCTCCTGTATTACTGTAAAAGGCAACACATCTCTGTTCAAGAATAAATTAGCACACCTCCTATATTCATGTTAAAGGCAACAGTTATCTGCACAACAATAAAGGATTACACCTCCTGTTCTGCTGTAAAAGGCAAGAGTTATCTGTTCCAAAATGCAGGCCCACACCTCCCATATTACTGAAAAAGGCAGCACTTATCTGTCTAACAATACTGGACCTACCTCCTGCATTATTGTAAAAGGCAACAGTTATCTGTTTCACAATGCAGGGCTACACCTCCTGTATTGCTGAAAAAGGCACCCCTTATCTGTCCAACAGTACAGGAGCATGTCTCCTGTATTACTGTTAAAGGCAGCATGTATCTGTCCAACAGTACAGGAGCATATCTCCTGTATTACACTTAAAGGCAACACTTATCTGTCCAACAGTACAGGAGCACATCTCCTGTATTACAGTTAAAGTCAACACTTATCTGTCCAAAAGTACTGCAGCTATCTCCAGCATTACTTGAAAAGGCAGCAATTGTCTGTACAACAGTAGAGGACCACACCTGTATTACCGTAAAAGGCAACACTTTGCTGTACAAAAGTATAAGAGCACACCTCCTTTATTAGTGTAAAAGGCAACATTTATCTGACCAACAGTACAGGAGCACACCTGCTGTACTACTGTAAAAGGCAGCAGTGTTTTACCCAGGAGGACAAGACCACACTTTCTGTGTTACTATAAAAGGCAACATTTATCTGTCCAACAATACAGTAGGTCACCTCCTGTACAGCTGTAAAAGGCAACATGTATGTGGACAGTACAGGAACATGTCTCCTGGCATTTGAAAAGCAGAAACACAGCATTTGTTACACAGTCTAACCAGTGTCTTACCCAACTATGGAGCTACTTTAACGTATTAGATGTAGTACATTGTTAAATGCATCTGTAATGATCTGCCTTGGCACCGTTTCCTATTCTTTGTGATTCTTTCCTCGTCTTCAGACATTTATCTATGTACCTACTTATTGTTACCATTTCTGGCACCAACTCTCTGTCTTCTGATAACCCTTCCATCACTCTCTGACTTATATCCTCTACTCTCCTAGCTGTCTTCATTTCTCCTAGAACTTTACTATTCAATTTCTGCTCACACTCTCTATTTTTTTATCTTTGCAGTTTGCTTGGGCCATCCATAAGCCTCGGGATTGCACCCCCACCTTCGGTTCTGAAGCAAATTTTCAGCAAAAGCTCAAATCAGCCCTGGGAAATCTCAACCTTTAAACACAAGCCTTCCAGTAGAATTAATTATTAGGTGAATGTCATTGAATTGTTTTTAACAATTTTCTCTTACTTTGTAACCATCAGTGTGAGGTGAGCACAGCTGCACTGAGCTCCATTCAGCTTCCAACTTGGACAGCTTTGATGAAGTCGGCCACTAGTTAGGAACATACTCTACTAATTGTATAAGTTCCTTATTCCCTCTGTATACAAACAGGTGAGCTCCAGAGTATAAGGTTAAAACTATTCCAAAACAAACCTTTAGCTCAGTCCCAATTCCCTTAGCTCCACTCATCTTTAAAGAGCTTGCTAGCAACATTTGGTTTATGTATGCTGAAAAGATCTAACGTAGTGTATTGTCTTACTTTCATTTCCTGGCTCCTGATTGTTTTTTCTTTTCTTTTTGGAATCCCTCCTGCTGGGGTTGCTCTTCCTGCTCCATTCGCCCTTTGGGCTCATTCCACTCCCCTATCCTGCCCCCATATCCCACCTGCACCCGGTACTTCGACTCTTGAGCACTAGGCTGATGCTCCCTCACTCTATCTATCCAATTAGATGCCCTTCCTATTATCCTGTTTCCTCCTACTAGACCTATAACATGCACGTGCTTCAACTATCACGTCTTACTGCACTCATATTACTATCTCAACTCACTACTTATCACCACAGCATATTCCAGACACCCACTTTTCATCACACCAGAAACCTACCTTACCATACTACTCTGTGTACATATTTCACCATCAGTCCTACACTTGTCAATATTACTATCCTCCAATATTTTCCATTTAAATTAATATCTACTAAAGATAGTCACTATAATCCTCAGTTATTCAACAATGAGCTTATCAAATGATTGAAGCTACTTACCAACATCGCCTCTAGGCTAATGCTTAGTGGAGACATCAACCCAAACCCTAGACCACTCTCACATGACACCAACCCATCTAATCACTCTATTCTCAACACCCCCACACATCCAATCCTAAACAGGAAAAAATCAGACCTATTGCTAATGAACATTAATATTAGAAGTATAGCCAACAAATTGGACATCCACCATGCCACTCTAGCTACATACTCCCCAGACATAGTCATAATCACTGAAACATGATTAAAACCAAGTACAAAGGATAATGAAATACTACCCCCAGGTTACTCTATACTACTGGTGGATAAACTTAACAAAAGAGAAGGTGGAGTTGCTGTCCTCTTTAAAGACCATCTCACTTTAACTTTCCTTGAATGCAAAACCCAACAACTGGACAGTGTAGAAATCATTTATACCACACTAACCATAAATTCAAGAAAAACACAATATAATTGGCTGCTATATCGCACCTGGAAATAATGTCCCAGTTATAAAATGTTTATTGCACTGGGCAAGTAGTACCCTTAGTCAGGAGATATTCATACTGGGTGATTTTAATTTACACTGGTTTGCACCCTTAGTCAGGAGACATTCATACTGGGTGATTTTAATTTAGACTGGTTTGCACCCTTAGTCAGGAGTCATTCATACTGGGTGATTTTAATTTATACTGGATTGCACCCTTAGTCAGGAGACATTCATGCTGGGTGATTTTAATTTAGACTGGTGTGCACCCATAGTCAGGAGACATTCATACTGGGTGATTTCAATTTAGACTGGTTTGCACCCTTAGTCAGGAGACATTCATACTGGGTAATTTTAATTTAGACTGGTTTGTACCCTTAGTCAGGAGACATTCATACTGGGTGATTTTAATTTAGACTGGTTTGAACTCTTAGTCAGGAGACATCCATTCTGGGTGATTTTAATTAAGACTGGTTTGCACCCTTAGTCAGGGGACGTTCATACTGGGTGATTTTAATTTAGACTGGTTTGCACTCTTAGTCAGGAGACATTCATACTGGGTGATTTTAATTTAGACTGGTTTGCACTCTTAGTCAGGAGACATTCATACTGGGTGATTTTAATTTAGACTGGTTTGTGCCCCTAGTCAGGAGACATTCATACTGAGTGATTTTAATTTTGACTGGTTTGCACACTTAGTCAGGGGACATTCATACTGGATGATTTTAATTTAGACTGGTTTACACCCTTAGTCAGGAGACATTCATACTGGGTGATTTTAATTTAGACTGTTTTTTACCCTTAGTCAGGAAACATTCATACTCAGTGATTTTAATTTAGACTGGTTTGTACCCTTAGTCAGGAGACATTCATACTGGGTGATTTTAATTTAGACTGGTTTGCACCCTTAGTCAGGAGACATTCATACTGGGTGATTTTAATTTAGACTGGTTTGCACCCTTAGTCAGGGGACATTCATAATAGGTGATTTTAATTTAGACTGGTTTGTATCCTTAGTCAGGAGACATTCATACTGGGAGATTTTAATTTAGACTGGTCTGTACCCTAAGTCAGGAGACATTCATACTAGGTGATCTTAATTTAGACAGGTTTGCACTCTTAGTCAGGGGACATTCATACTGGGTGATTTTAATTTAGACAGGTTTGTACCCTTACTCAGGAGACATTCATACTGGGTGATTTTAATTTAGACTGGTTTGCAACCTTAGTCAGGAGACATTCATACTGGGTGATTTTAATTTAGACTGGTTTGCACACTCAGTCAGGAGACATTCATACTGGGTGATTTTAATTTAGACTGGTTTGCACCCTTAGTCAGGAGACATTCATACTGGGTGATTTTAATTTAGACTGTTTTTTACCCTTAGTCAGGAGACATTCATACTGTGTGATTTTAATTTAGACTGGTTTGTACCCTTAGTCAGGGGACTTTAATACTGGGTGATTTTAATTTAGACTGGTTTGCACACTTAGTCAGGAGACATTCATACTGGTTGATTTTAATTTAGACAGGTTTGCACTCTTAGTCAGGGGACATTCATACTGGGTGATTTTAATTTAGACAGGTTTGTACCCTTAGCCAGGAGACATTCATACTGGGTGATTTTAATTTAGACTGGTTTGCATCTTTAGTCAGGAGACATTCATACTAGGTGATTTTAATTTAGACTGGTTTGCATTCTTTGTCAGGAGACATTCATACTGGGTGATTTTAATTTAGACTGGTTTGCACTCTTAGTCAGGAGACATTCATACTGGGTGATTTTAATTTAGACTGGTTTGCACCCTTAGTTAGGAGACATTTATACTGGGATATTTTAGTTTAGACTGGTTTGCACCTTTTGCCAGGAGTCATTCATACTAGGCGATTTTAATTCAGAGTGGTTTGCAATCTTAGTCCAGAGACATTCATACTGGGTGATTTGAATTTAGACTGGTTTGTACCCTTAGTCAGGAGACATTCATACTGAGTGATTTTAATTTAGACTGGTTTGCATCCTTAGTCAGGAGACATTCATACTGGGTGATTTTAATTTAGACTGGTTTGTACCCTTAGTCAGGAGACATTCATACTGGGTGATTTTAATGTAGATTGGTTTGTACCCTTAGTCAGGGGACATTCATACTGGGTGATTTTAATTTAGACTGGTTTGTACCCTTAGTCAGGGGACATTCATACTGGGTGATTTTAATTTAGACTGGTTTGCACCCTTAGTCAGGAGGCATTCATACTGGGTGATTTTAATTTAGACTGGATTGCACTCTTAGTCAGGGGACATTCATAATGGGTGATTTTAATTTAGACTGGTTTGCACCCTTAGTCAGGAGACATTCATACTGGGTGATTTTAATTTAGACTGGTTTGTACCCTTAGGAGACATTCATACTGGGTGATTTTAATTTAGACTGGTTTGCATGTAATACTGATCACCCCATCCATTACATAAACTTGCATGGTTTTACACAAACTATTCAAGAACCTACCCGAATAGATAAAGCTAGTAAAAAACAATCCACCTTGGATTGGATATTACTAAATAACTCCTCCCACTCATTCAATCAGGTTGCCTTCCAGATGGTCTGAGCGACCACCTATCCACATTTGTTATACGACAACACATATTCCCACCAAAACCTACTATGTTTAAACAACTGAAAAAAAAAACATAACTTTAATCTTGACAACTTCCTAGCTAACCTACAAAGGTGCAATTGGACTCCACTCCAGTACCTTGATCTAGATGATGCAGTGAACCACTTTAATAAATCTTTCGTAGATATATTAAATGCACATGCCCGTTAGAACCATCAGAGTAAAATCAAACTATAAGGGGGCATAGTTTGGGGCTAAGCTGAGACACTAGGGCCCTTCTGAAAACTAGAGATAAAGCCTGGGAACTATTGCGTAAGACTAACACAGTAGTTTCTAAACAACAGTATCAAGAACTGAGAAATAAGGCAAAAAAACAAATAAAATGGGATAAAATAAATTTCTATAATAACATTCAAAACACATAGCAAAAAACAAAAAAAACAAAAAAAAAATTCTGGCCGGCTATAAATTCTGTCCTTCAACCAGGAAAATCTACTACACCAATGCCAAACATCCACAACAATTCTGATAGCATAGCTACCATTTTTAACAAACATTTTACTGAATCTATAATTGACCTTTCCAAACTGTAAACCCCTACTTCTGATACCAAACCAGCCAAGTCTACAACTAGCAATGCCTCACTCTCTTTCTCCCCAGTTCTGACAGCCACTATAATAAAACTACTACAGAAATTAAAATCTACTGCACTTGCGGCAGATAACTTACCCAGTGAATACGTCAAAATTGCAGCTGAATCTAAAGCTTTCCCAGTATCAATCCTTATAAATAGATCCATTCTTGAAAACAAGGTCCCTCAACTGTGGAAAATCTCCCATGTAATCCTACTTCATAAAAAGGGACTTTCCATAGAACTGACAAACTATCGGCCAATTGCTATTCTTTCACCTCTTTCTAATCTACTCAAAATGTGTATTATACCATGACCCCCCCAAAATGTGCACGCTGATTGGCCAGTGTGCACATTGTAAATCGAGTTATACTAATGGAAAAAGGTCTGGTCGCCCGGACTTTTTTCCATTAGTATAACTTTACTTTTAAAACACTGTCTCGCTATGTTAAATGGGTTTAACATAGCGAGACAGCTTTAAAATAAGCAACGGAGATCTCTGTTGCTTATTTTAAAGCTGTCTCGCTATGCTAAACCCATGTAACTTAGCGAAACAGGTTTTAAAAAAAAGCAACGGAAAAAGCAAGATCTCCGTTGCTTTTTTTACTGTTTCGCTATGTTAAATGGGTTTAACATAACGAGACAGATTTAAATTAAGCAACAGACATCTCCGTTGCTTATTTTAAAGCTGTCTCGCTATGTTAAACCCATTTAACATAGCGAAACAGTAAAAAAAAAAAGCAACGGAGATCTTGCTTTCTCCGTTGCTTTTGCCCACAGTTCTGATGTACTGCGCAGGCACGCAGTACATCAGAACTGCCGCGGATGCCAGACATCTGCGGAAGGGCAGTAAACAGGCATTATACTATGCCATTATTTAAGAAAAGTAATAGTTTCTTTTCTTAAATAATGTCATGGTATAACAGCAATAACCCACTTCTGGGTGTGGGTAATGCTGGATTTACCCACTGTTGTCGTGGTTTGGTCCCGAGGGCG
Organism: Protopterus annectens; assembly: GCF_019279795.1. Classification (NCBI taxonomy): domain Eukaryota; kingdom Metazoa; phylum Chordata; order Ceratodontiformes; family Protopteridae; genus Protopterus; species Protopterus annectens. The sequence continues at coordinate 983,987,558 of NC_056733.1, forward strand.
TGGGTTATTGCTATATTCATCTCCAGGTCATGAAATTCTTACTAACAAATAACCTTCTCATAAACACTCAGCATGGGTTTTGCTCATCACATAGTACCACTACAGCTCTCTTATCCTTCACTAATACCACAAAACAATCACAGGAATAGCAACAACTTTGTATCTGCCATCTTTTTATACCTAACAAAAGCTATTGATATGGCCTCCCATTACAAACTAATAGATGTACTAACTGAACTATCTTTCTCACCAGCTGCCACAGCATGGTTTCATAACTATTTATCTGGCCGTCAACAATCTGTTCTACAGCAGGGCGACCTATCTCCATGCCTTCCTTTATCCACTGGTGACCCCCAAGGATCAATCTTGGACCCTCTCCTTTTCTACCTCTTTACTAATAATCTACACACAGCTACCCCACATGGTGCTATAATACAGTGTGCAGATGATTCAACACTTACTGTGACTAATAATCTATACACACCTACTCCACATGGTTTTATAATGCAGTATGCAGATGATTCAACACTTCTCTGTGACTAATAATCTACACACACCTACTCCACATGGTTCTATAATACAGTCTGCAGATGACTCGACACTTATCTGTGACTAACAATCTACACACATCTACCCCACATGGTTCTATAATACAGTCTGCAGATGATTCAACACTTATCTGTGACTAATATTCTACCCACACCTACTCCACATGTTTCTATAATACAGTATGCAGATGATTCAACACTTATCTGTGTCTAATAATCTACACACAGCTACTCCACATGGTTCTATAATACAGTATGCAGATGATTCAACACTTATCCGTGACTAATAATCTACACACAGCTACTCCACATGGTTCAATAATACAGTCTGCAGATGATTCAACACCTCTCTGTGACTAATAATCTACACACACCTAACCCACATGGTTCAATAATACAGTATGCAGATGATTCAACACTTATCTGTGACTAATAATCTACACACATCACCTCCACATGGTTCTATAATACAGTATGCAGATGATTCAACACTTATCTGTGACTAATAATCTACACACACCTACTCAACATGGTTCTATAATACAGTACGCAGATGATTCAACACTTATCTGTGACTAATAATCTACACACGCGTACTCCACATGGTTCTGTAATACAGTCTGCAGATGATTCAACACTTAACTGTGACTAATAATCTACACACACCTACTCCACATGTTCTATAATACAGTATGCAGATGATTCAACACTTATCTGTGATTAATAATCTGCACATAGCTACTCCACATGGTTCTATAATACAGTATGCAGATGATTCAACAGTTATCTGTGACTAATAATCTACACACACCAACTGCACATGGTTCTATAACACAGTCTGCAGATGATTCAACACTTATCTGTGACTAATGATCTACACACAGCTACTCCATATATTTCTATAATACAGTGTGCAGATGATTCAACACTTATCTGTGACTAATAATCTACACACACCTACTCCACAAGGTTCTATAATACAGTATGCAGAAGATTCAACACTTATCTGTAACTAATAATCTACACACAGCTACTCCACATGGTTCTATAATACAGTCTGCAGACGATTCATCACTTATCTGTGACTAATGATCTACACACAGCTACTCCACATGGTTCTATAACACAGTCTGCAGATGATTCAACAATTATCTGTGACTAATAACCTACACACACCTACTCCACATGGTTCTATAATACAGTATGCAGATGATTCAACTCTTATCTGTGACTAATAATCTACACACAGCTACTCCACATGGTCCTATAATACAGTATGCAGATGATTCAACTCTTATCTGTGACTAATAATCTACACATACCTACGCCACATGGTTCTATAATACAGTATGCAGATGATTCAACACTTATCTTTGACTAATAATCAACACACACCTACTCCACATGGTTCTATATTACAGTACGAAGATTATTCATCACTTATCTGTGAGAAATAATCTACCTACACCTAGTCCACATGGTTCTATAATACAGTCTGCAGATGATTCAACACTTATCTTTGACTAATAATCAACACACACCTACTCCACATGGTTCTATATTACAGTACGAAGATTATTCATCACTTATCTGTGACAAATAATCTACCTACACCTAGTCCACATGGTTCTATAATACAGTCTGCAGATGATTCAACACTTATCTGTGACTAATAATCTACACACATTTACTACGCATGGTTCTATAATACAGTCTGCAGATGATTCAACACTTATATGTGACTAATAATCTACTCACAGCTACCCCACATGGTTCTATAATACAGTATGCAGATGATTCATCACTTATCTGTGACTAATAATCTACACACACCTACTCCACATTGTTCTATAATACAGTACGCAGATGACTCAACACTTATCTGTGACTAATAATCTACGCACACCTACTCCACATGGTTCTATAATACAGTCTACAGATGATTCAACACTTATCTGTGACTAATAATCTACACACAGCTACTCCACATGGTTCTATAATACAGTCTGCAGATGATTCAACACTTATCTGTGACTAATAATCTACACACAACTATGCCACATGGTTCTATAATACAGTATGAAGATGATTCTACACTTATCTGTGACTAATAATCTACACACAGCTACTCCACATGGTACTATAATACAGTATGCATATAATTCATTACTTATCTGTGACTAATAATCTACACACAGTTACTCCACATGGTTCTATAATACAGTACGCAGATGACTCAGCAATTCTCTATGACTAATAATCTACACACAGCTACTCCACATGGTACTATAATACAGTCTGCAGATGATTCAATACTTATCTGTGACTAATAATCTACACACAGATACTCCACATGGTTCTATAATACAGTACGCAGATGATTCAACAATTCTCTGTGACTAATAATCTACACACACCGACTCCACATGGTTCTATAATAGAGTATGCAGATGATTCATCACTTATCTGTGACTAATAATCTACACACACCTACTCCACATGGTTCTTTAATAAAGTATGCAGATGATTCATCACTTATCTGTGACTAATAATCTACACACACCTACTCCACATGGTTCTATAATACAGTCTGCAGATGATTCAACACTTATCTGTGACTAATAATCTACACACAGCTACTCCACATGGTTCTATAATACAGTATGCAGATGATTCAACACTTATCTTTGACTAATAATCTACACACAGCTACTCCACATGGTTCTATAATACAGTATGCAGATGATTCAACACTTATCTGTGACTAATAATCTACACACAGCTACTCCACATGGTTCTATAATACAGTATGCAGATGATTCAACACTTATCTGTGACTAATAATCTACACACAGCTACTCCACATGGTTCTATAATACAGTATGCAGATGATTCATCACTTATCTGTTACTAATAATCTACACACAGCTACTCCACATGGTTCTATAATACAGTATGCAGATGATTCAACACTTATCTGTGACTAATAATCTACACACACCTACTCCACATGGTTCTATAATACAGTATGCAGATGATTCAACACTTATCTGTGACTAATAATATACACACACCTACTCCACATGGTTCTATAATACAGTCTGCAGATGATTCAACACTTATCTGTGACTAATAATCTACACACAGCTACTCCACATGGTTCTATAATACAGTCTGCAGATGATTCAACACTTATCTGTGACTAATAATCTACACACAGCTACTCCACATGGTTCTATAATACAGTCTGCAGATGATTCAACACTTATCTGTGACTAATAATCTACACACAGCTACTCCACATGGTTCTATAATACAGTATGCAGATGATTCAACACTTATCTGTGACTAATAATCTACACACAGCTACTCCACATGGTTCTATAATACAGTATGCAGATGATTCAACACTTATCTGTGACTAATAATCTACACACACCTACTCCACATGGTTCTATAATACAGTATGCAGATGATTCAACACTTATCTGTGACTAATAATCTACACACAGCTACTCCACATGGTTCTATAATACAGTATGCAGATGATTCAACACTTATCTGTGACTAATAATCTACACACAGCTACTCCACATGGTTCTATAATACAGTATGCAGATGATTCAACACTTATCTGTGACTAATAATCTACACACAGCTACTCCACATGGTTCTATAATACAGTATGCAGATGATTCAACACTTATCTGTGACTAATAATCTACACACACCTACTCCACATGGTTCTATAATACAGTATGCAGATGATTCAACACTTATCTGTGACTAATAATCTACACACAGCTACTCCACATGGTTCTATAATACAGTATGCAGATGATTCAACACTTATCTTTGACTAATAATCTACACACAGCTACTCCACATGGTTCTATAATACAGTATGCAGATGATTCAACACTTATCTGTGACTAATAATCTACACACACCTACTCCACATGGTTCTATAATACAGTATGCAGATGATTCAACACTTATCTGTGACTAATAATCTACACACAGCTACTCCACATGGTTCTATAATACAGTATGCAGATGATTCAACACTTATCTGTGACTAATAATCTACACACACCTACTCCACATGGTTCTATAATACAGTATGCAGATGATTCAACACTTATCTGTGACTAATAATCTACACACAGCTACTCCACATGGTTCTATAATACAGTATGCAGATGATTCAACACTTATCTGTGACTAATAATCTACACACACCTACTCCACATGGTTCTATAATACAGTATGCAGATGATTCAACACTTATCTGTGACTAATAATCTACACACACCTACTCCACATGGTTCTATAATACAGTATGCAGATGATTCAACACTTATCTGTGACTAATAATCTACACACAGCTACTCCACATGGTTCTATAATACAGTCTGCAGATGATTCAACACTTATCTGTGACTAATAATCTACACACACCTACTCCACATGGTTCTATAATACAGTATGCAGATGATTCAACACTTATCTGTGACTAATAATCTACACACCTACTCCACATGGTTCTATAATACAGTATGCAGATGATTCAACACTTATCTGTGACTAATAATCTACACACAGCTACTCCACATGGTTCTATAATACAGTATGCAGATGATTCAACACTTATCTGTGACTAATAATCTACACACAGCTACTCCACATGGTTCTATAATACAGAATGCAGATGATTCAACACTTATCTGTGACTAATAATCTACACACAGCTACTCCACATGGTTCTATAATACAGTATGCAGATGATTCAACCTTTTTAT
>NC_056733.1:983993407-984015306 GCF_019279795.1 Protopterus annectens
CAGGGTTTATAGGATCACCTGCATTGGGTAGCATAATTGGAACCTCTCAATCAACATCTCAGTCATGCAGCACTGTGAGTTCAGGGTCTGTAGGATCACATGCATTGGGTCACAGCAGAACCTCTCAATCAAGGTGTCAGTCATGCAGCGCTGTGAGATCTGGGTCTGGAGGATCACCAGCATCACGTCACATTAGAACCTCTCAATCAAGGTCTCAGTCAAGCAGCTGTGAGATCAGGGTCTGTAGGATCACCAGCATCGGGTCACAGCAGAACCTCTCAATCAAGGTAATTCATGCAGCACTGTGAGATCAGGATCTGTAGGATCACCTGCATCTGGTCAAATAATTGGAACCTCTCAATCAAGGTCTCAGTCATGCAGCACTGTGAGATCAGGGTCTGTAGGATCACCTGCATTGGGTCACATAATTGGAACCTCTCAATCAAGGTCTCAGTCATGCAGCACTGTGAGATCAGGGTCTGTAGGATCACCTGCATCAGGTCACAGCAGAACCTCTCAATCAAGGTCTCAGTCATGCAGCACTGTGAGATCAGGGTCTGTAGGATCACCTGCATCGGGTCACAGCAGAACCTCTCAATCAAGGTCTCAGTCATGCAGCACTGTGAGATCAGGGTCTGTAGGATCACCTGCATTGGGTCACAGCAGAACCTCTCAATCAAGGTCTCAGTCATGCAGCACTGTGAGAATAGGGTCTGTAGGATCACCTGCATGGGGTCACAGCAGAACCTCACAATCAAGGTCTCAGTCATGCAGCACTGTGAGATCAGGGTCTGTAGGACCATTGTGTTATTTGAGATCTATAGCTATATATTTATATATTTATATCTGTGTCTATGTCTATGCGTGCTTATCTTGGTTTGCACTGTGCTGCACATCCTCAGATCAGAACAAATCAGAAAATACAAATCTGTGATCACAGCTGCTCACCAGCATGCACAGGACACGCAGTACTTGACTCCCCCCAGCAGGTGTCAGGTTAGCATTTTAAATATGGATTCTTGGTATATAAGAAACATCTAGTGTTGTTGAATGCATTTCATTCAAATTAAAGTCACATGTCAGAAAAGGGTAAATGAAGTGTGTTGTTTATCTGAGCTTTTTGAATAATGGGGAGACCGGAATTTTCCCTTTCTTATGGTATTGGGTGATGTCAGATTTACTATAATTTATTTTGGAAGGGAGGGTGGCTAGTAAGGGAAGGGGCTTGCATCCCTGCAAAACCCTTATTTGGGAGGTCTTTATATTATTCTGTTCATTTAGTCTAATCTGGCAGTTTACTGAAGTACAATGTTAAGTGCGGTGTTAGACCTCTTCTTTCCCTGATCTTTACTAATAATTCAGTTTGACCTCACAGTAGAAGAACACTTTCATTCACTGGGAGTGTTATATTTTCAAAGACTTCATTAGGTATTGTGTACTTCATTAAGTATCATTTTATCTCAATATTAGCCATTCTTTACTTTATATTTATTTATCTATTCTGCTTAGCTATCAAGTCATTACGTTCGAACAAGTATGACAACAAGAAATGAATAGGATAGTAGTTGAGGACACAGAAACAGATACTGCAAAAGTAGATTCCCTTTCCTCTCTAAAACAGGCATAACAATTAAGTGATCTTATTCTGAAAACTCCACAGTAAAAAGTCAGATACAGAGGCTTTTTTTTCGTAACATTGTGCACCTCATTTCTGGCACAAGACTCAACCATCAGTGAAACGTCATTGGTTCATTAGTTCATAGGTGTGTGCTAGGTTAATAGCCCTGGAGTATTTACAAGCCTAGCCCATAGGATTACCATGGAATTGTGCCACCCAACCTTAGTTCCCAGTCCCTCTGTCGAGTAGAGCCACTGGAGTGATCCCCGGGGTGAATTTTCTATTTCCCATCCACTCATCAATATTTCTCTTGAAGAGGGCCAGTGAGCCACTCCTCTTGAGATGTATGGAAAGTCTATTCCATAGCATAGGCAGTCTATGGGTTAAGAACCTGTACCTCCAGCTTATTCTGTTGATTGTGGTAATGAGGTTGAGGTCCCTGGAGCGTGTAGTGCAGAGGGATTGGGATTTCTTTACATGTGGCATTCCTAACAGAGCTGGATTAGACATGGCTTTGTAAGTCAAGTACAGATCACCTCTAAATAGGCGATATGAGACAGAGAATAGTTGGAGTTTTTTGAGTCTATCCATATAGGACAAGTGTTTAAGTCCTAGAATCCCCTTTGTGAGGTACTTTTGCAGCCTCTCCAGTTGTTGCAGGTGTCTAGTGAGGTACATGCCAAATAGGGCATTGTACTCGATGACTGGTCTAATGAGGGAAGAGTAGATGGAGACAATGACCTCTTTCCTTCTGGATGCAAAACCCTTAGTAATGAGATGTGTCACACAGAAGGACTTTCTGACAACAGTGGCAATGTGGTGGTCAAAAGAGAGGTTGCTGTCAACCTGTGTTCCCAGATCTCTTATAATGCCTTCTGTGTTCAGTGGACTACCATCAATGTGGTAATTCATGGGAACTGGGTTTTTCCCAAAAGGGATGACAACATATTTTTTGGCATTGAGCTTAAGGCCATGGTTCTGACACCAGTCGTTGGTCTCAGTGAGGCCTTTCTGTAGGATGTCAACATCAGTTGGGGAGGTAGTTATGGCTCCCAACTTGCAATTGTCTGCAAACGTTGTCAGCTGGAGTCCCTTCGTGTTGGTCTGGACTTCGGAGAGGTAGATACCAAACAGGAGAGGACCCAGGACTGAACTCTGTGGGACTCCACTTGTGACAGGTTGGCAGTCTGATTTGGAGTCAGCTACTTTCACATTATGGGTTCTGTCTGTGAGCCAGTTTGCAACCCATCTAGTGATATAGGGGTTGCTGCCTAGCTTAGTGAGTTTTTCTATGACTCCTGAGTGTGAAATGGTATCAAAGGCCTTGGCCAGTTCAAGATAGGCTGTATAAACCACCTTGCCTTTATCCACAGCTCTGGTGACTGACTCAAAGAAGTCGACCAGGTTGAGCAGGTGAGATCTACTCTTCACAAAACCAAACTGTGTGGGATCCAGAGTTTGGAGATTCCCTATATCCTTGTTTATTAGGTCCATGATGATGTGTTCCATAGCTTTGCATGTCAGACTCATCAGGCTAATGGGGCAACAGTTCCCAGGGTCTGTAGTTGTTCCTCCTTTGCGGAGAGGGATGACTGTAGCAGTGTGCCATTCGGTAGGGACAAAGCCTGAGGTGAGGCTGTGATTGAACAGGGCACACAGGTGAGGTGCCAGTTCACTGTAGTTCATGTAGAACACAGTCAGGGATATTGTCAGGTCCCATAGAAGTTCTATTCTTGGCCTTGGAGTACCTAAACGAGGTCTGTTCAGGTTATGCTTGACCCACCTGCTAAATAATAATTGTGTAAGCAAGTGACTGGTAGTACAGCTAGAGGGGTCCTGTACTCTAATAGAGATAAGTGTAATGGTTCAGTAAGGTAAATCTACAGGTGACTGATGCATAGCAAAGTTAGATGTGGTTGTATACTCTGACTGTAGTTGACTGACCTGTAATACAGTTAGGTATGGTCATGCACTGCAATATTTTAATTGAAAAACTTGCTTTACCATTACATGTGGACTTGTAACTGATGTCTGACCTGAACTGGAGTTCATTGTGACTCTGCACTGCAACTCTGTATGGGAATAACCTGTAATAAGTTAGTTGTAATCATGTAGTACAACTCTGCAGGTGACTAACCAGCAGGATAGTTTGCCATGCTCCTGTACTGTACTACAAATAAGAGTAGTCCTCTACGGAAGCTCTACAGATAACTGACTGGAAGTAGAGTTAGGTGTGATCCTGTACTGCAGTAACATGGTCCTATCCTGCACCTCTGCAATGAATGACTTGTGATACAGATAGGTGTTGTCCTGTATTCTACCTCTACAGCAAACTGATCAATACAAGAGGCATGTGTGGTCCAGTAGTGTAACTCTGCAGATGACTGAATGTAGTACAATTAGGTAGGTGGTCCTATACTGTAATACATTTAGATGTAGACATGTACTGTAGTACAATTAGGTAGGTGGTCCTATACTGTAATACATTTATATGTAGGCCTGTACTGTAGTACAATTAGGTATGGTCCTCTTCTGCATTACAGCTAGTTATTCCCCTGTAATACAGCACAGTTAGGTGTGATTCTATCCTGTAGTACAATTCAGTGTGTGGTCTTGTTCTGTTGCAAAGATAGGTGTTGTTCTAACCTGCAGTCCATGTAGATATGACCCCGTGCTGCAGCACAGTTAAGTGTGTATGTGTACTGTAGTACAGATTAGTGTAGCCTTTTACTGCAGTACAGCAGTCATGGTCCTGTATTGAAGTACACGAGTGTTGCCTTTTACATTAATATAGTAGGCGTGGTTCTATACTGTTTTATAGATAAGTGTTGCCTTTTACTGTATTACAGTAGGCATGCTCCTGTATTGCAGTACAGATGAGTGTTGCATTTTACTGTAGTGCAGTATGCGTGATAGTGTACTGTAGTACATATAAGTGCTGCATATTACAGTAATTTAGTAGGTGTGATTCTGTATTGTAGTACAGATAAGTGTTCCTTTTTACTGTAGTACAGTATGTGTGATAGTGTACTGTAGTACATATAAGTGTTGCATTTTGCAATAATATAGCAGGTGTGGCCCTGTACTATTGTACAGATAAGTGTTGCCTTTTACTCTAGTATATAAGTTGCAGTCTTGTACTGTTGTACAGATTGTTGTCTGTTACTGTGATACAGTAGGTGTGTTCATTTAATGCAGTACAGATAAATGTTGTTGTTTACTATAGTAGAGTTGCATGGACTTTTACTGTTGTATAGATGTGTTCCTGTTATTGTAGTACTGCAGGTGTGGTCCTGTATTGTAGTATAGATAAGTACTGCCTTTTACAGTATTATAGTAGGTGTACTCCAGTAATGTAGTATAGACAAGTGTTGCTTTTTCCGTAGTACAGTAGACGTGGACCTGTACTTTAATGAAGTGTTGTCTTTTACTTTAGCACAGTAAGTGTGGTCCTGTACTGTTGTACAGATAAGTTTTGCCATTTACTGTAATACACAAGGTGTGGTCCTGTACTGTAGTACATATAAGTATAGCTTTTTACTTCAATACAATACATGTGGTCCTGTATTGTAGTACAGAAAAGTGTTGCCTTTTACTGCGGTACAGTAGTTATAGTCCTGTACTATAGTACAGAAAAGTATTTTCTTTTACTGGAAACCATGAAAGTGCAAAGATAAAAAAACAAAACAAACCACGACACAAAGCATCTATGGAAGGACCACCAGGAGAAAAGTATTAGCATATTCCACTTTAATGATCGCTTTCGTCCACATAGACTTCCTCAGAAACAAAATTCTCACAATGCAAGTACACTTAAAAAGCATGCCCAGTTACAAAAACGATGATGTCATAATAAGTTAATTATTCCAATTAAAATCATTACAATGACAATTATTATGATAAAAAACAACTATTGGCATTGCAATGATTTTAATTGGAATAATTAATTTATTATGACAACATCGTTTTTGTAATTGGGCATGCTTTTTAAGTGTACTTGCATTGTGAGAATTTTGTTTCTGAGGAAGTCTATGTGGACGAAAGCGGTCATTAAAGTGGAGTACGCTAATACTTTTCTCCTGGTGATCCTTCCATAGAGGCTTGGTGTCGTGGTTTGTTTTTATTTTCTTTTACTGTTGTACAGTATGTGTGGTCCTTTAGTGTAGTGTAGATACACTGTAGTGCAGTTGAGTGGTCTTGTACTGTAGTGCAGATGCATTCCTTTTATTGTTGTACAGCAGGTATCATCCTGTACTATAGTACAAATTAGTGTTGCCTTTTGCTGTAGTATAGTAGCTTTGGTCCCCTACTGTTGTAGACAGTTGTGTTACCTTTTTTCTAGTGTTGTAGTTGTGGTCCTGTACTGTAGTACATAGAGGAACATAGGATCACATCTTAACAGGAGATTACTAGGCTATTGATCCAGAAATAATTTTAAGCCTAGCCATTTTATCCCAATGTAATACCATAAAATGCTAATCAGTACCCAAGATTGCATTTAGTGATGACTGCCCATGTCCAGGAGGGGTTGTGGGCTCTATCCCTGGTAAGAATTTATGGTGCCCCATCCACTCGTCTAGGTTCCTCTTGAACAGTGTCATAGAGGTGCTCTGTTTCACATAAATTAGTAGCCTGTTCCAAAGCCGCTGCAGTCACATAAATCTGTCCCTCCAGCATGTCCTATTTAAGTTGCAGGCCATATTTAAGTCCCTAGAATGGGTAGCCCTAGTCCCATTTCATTTACGCATATGCAGCAAATTCATTAGATTTTGGTCTTGTATCTCTCTGTAGTCCAGGCATAAGTCTCCCCTAAGAAGTCTATATGGTACAGAGTATAGTGACAGGGACTTCGGTCTGTGTAAGGCACATGCTGGAGCCTCTTGATCTTCATTGTTAAAAACCTCTGAGGTCTCTCTAATTGCTGTAGATGCTTAGTACTGTACATGCCAAATGGGGCATTATACTTGATTGTGGGCCTGATAGGTGCCGAGTGCAGAGAGGTTATAACTTCTTTTGCTCTTGAGGCAATACCTTTACTAATCAAGTGTGCTACATAGAAAGCTTTCATTACTACAGTAGACACATGTTGGTCACAGTTAAAGTGTCAGTCAACTTGTGATCAGAAGTTCCTTACCACTTCATGGGTGCTTAGGGTACTGTTGTTGATATGATAGTGTGTGAGGGGACATTGTTTGTGCCAAAGGGAATGATGATGCATTTTTTGAATTCACTTTGAGACCATGATTAATACACCAGTTGTGGGTCTGCGTGAGACCCTCCTGAATTATAATGACATCATTTCAGGATTCAAAGATTGCATCTAGTTTGCAGTCATTTGCAAAACTGGTCAGTCACAACCCCTTAGTTTTTACCTCAATTTCTGAGAAGTATATACCAAACAGTAGGGGGTTCAGCACTGACCACTGTGGCACCCCACTGGTAACAGGTCTTCTGGTTAATGATGACTCACCCATTCTGATATAATGTGTCCAGTTTGTGAGCCAGTTGGCAGCCCATCTTACAATGAAGGGATTTACATTCAGTTTGCTAAGTTTACTGGTAATGTCTAAATGTGGGATGGTGTCAAAAGCCTTTGCCAGTCTTTGCATGGTCTTGTCTTGTTGTACAGATCTCTTTCTTTGTGTGGTCCTGTACTTTAGAAGACAGAAGTGTTGATTTTAATGTATTATAGTTGGAGTGGTCCTCTACAGTTAGAGAGATAAGTGTTGCCTTTTACAGTAATACAGGAGATGTGCTCCTGTACTGCTATACAGACAAGTGTTGCATTTTACCATAACACAGGAGGTGTGGCCTTGTACTGTTGCAGAGATAAGTGTTGCCTTTTACAGCAATACAGGAGGTGTACTCCAGTAGTGTTGTACAGATATGTGTTGCCATTTACAGTAATACAGGAGATCTGCTCCTGCACTGTTGTAGAGATAAGCGTTGCATTTTACAGTAATGCAGGAGGTGTGCTCCTATCCTATTGTACAAAGAAGTATTGTCTTTTACAGTAACACAGGGGGGGTGCTCTTATTCTGCTGGTCAAGTAAGTGATGGCTTTTACAGCAATACAGGAACTGTGCTCCAGTACTGCTGAACAGATAAATGTCACCTGTACAGATAAGTGTTGCCTTTTACACTAAAACAAGAGGTGTGCTCCTGTACTGTTTGACAGATAAGTGTTGCCTTTTACAGTAAAACAAGAGGTGTGCTCTTGTAATGTTGCACAGGTAAGTGTTGCCTTTTACAATAATACAGGAGGTGTGTTCCTGTATTGTTGTACAGATAAGTGTTGTCTTTTACAGTAAAACAGGAGCTGTTCTCCTGTACAGTTCTACAGATAAATGTTATCTGTACAGATAAGTGTTGTATTTTACAGTAATACTGGAGCTGAACTCCTGTACGTGTCTTGTCTTTTACAATAATACTGGAGCTGTACTCTTGTACTGTCATACAGAAAAGTGTTATAATTTATTTATTTATTTAACATTTGTTTACCAGGAAAGTCTGACTGGACACAGGTCCTTTTTCAGGGGAGGCCTGGGGAGAAAAGCTCCATGAGTAACAGTAAATCCTCATGCACACATTAAAATAATCAATAAAGTATAAAGTAAACAAAATGTAGTATACATAAGAACATACAATTTTTTTACATCTTGACAACAAAACCTACACTTTGAACATAGCTATTACTATTTGTAGGTAAGATATAAGATTAAGGCAAGTCAGTAGGAATAAAGGATTAAACACCAGGGGATAATTTGGATATGTTTTGGGTATGCTGTGATTTATCAAAGCACTCATGAGGGGTTAGTACAGGAACATAGCCACTCATTTTTTAGATAAGCTTTAAGTGATGGCTTCAAGTGGTCAGTGGATGAGACTGAGTGAAGGGCTTTAGGAAGGGGGTTCCATATACAAGATATATAGCTGGAAAATAAAGATTCTCCTGCAGTGTTGTTGGCCTTGGAGATGGTGAGTAAGTTCTTATTTTTAGAGTGAAGTGATCTGCTGGAACTATAAGGAAGGATGAGATTTTGTAGTGCAGAGATTCTGGTTGGTTGTGTTACAATTTTGTGAGTTAGAGAGAGGTGGTTGTAAAGAATAATGTTGGAAAGCTCAAGCCAGTCAAGTATCCTTAAAGCTGTACAATGATGTGTTTTATATGGGCAGTCAGATGCAAACTTAGCAATTTTATTATTACATGCTTCTAGCTTAGATAAGTCAGCTTCCTTAGATTAGTTAAAAATGGAGAGGCATATAGTAGAGTGGAGAGCAGATGGGTTTGTGATAATGCAGTTTTGGCCATTGTGGTCAGGAACCTTTTGTGCCTATATAGACTTCCATGTTTCTTATGGACTTTTTTAAAGCTAAGGAGACATGCAAGTCAAATTTTAGGGTATTCTCTATTTCCACTCCAACAAGCTTTGCATGGGTTGCTGGGGAGATCACAGTATTGTCTTTGGCTTTTATGCTAAATGGTGGGGCATGAGACAGATGTCTTGTTAGGTTGGAAGAGTAATAATTTAGTTTTGTTTGGGTTCAGGATTAGATGGGCATTGGCTAACCATGTTTCAACAGAAGTGAACAATTCTTCTGTTTAAGAATGAAGAGCTGATAGAGAAGTGCTGCACAGATAAGTGTTGAATCATCTATTGTATTATAGAACCATGTGGAGTAGCCGTGTGTAGGTTATTAGTCACAGATAAGTAATGAATCATCTGCATACTGTATTATAGAACAATGTGGAGTAGGTGTGTGTAGATTATTAGTCACAGATAAGGGTTGAATCATCTGCATACTGTATTATAGAACCATGTGGAGTAGCTGTGTGTAGATTATTAGTCACAGATAAGGGTTGAATCATCTGCATACTGTATTATAGAACCAGGTGGAGTAGCTGTGTGTAGGATATTAGTCACAGATAAGTGTTAGATCATCTGCAGACTGTATTATAGAACCATGTGGAGTAGCTGTGTGTAGATTATTAGTCACAGATAAGTGTTGAATCATCTGCATACTGTATTATAGAACCATGTGGAGTAGGTGTTTGCAGTTTATTAGTCACAGATAAGTGATGAATCATCTGCGTAGTGTATTATAGAACCATGTGGAGTAGCTGTGTGTAAATTATTACTCACAGATAAGTGTTGAATCATCTGCACACTGTATTATAGAACCATGTGGAGTAACTCTTTGTAGATTATTAGTCACAGATAAGTGTGGAATCATCTGCAGACTGTATTATAGAACCATGTGGTGTAGCTGTGTGTACATTATTAGTCACAGATAAGTGTTGAATCATCTGCATGCTGTATTATAGAACCATGTTGAGTAGCTGTGTGTAGATTATTAGTCACAGATAAGTGTTGAATCATCTGCAGACTGTATTATAGAACCATGTGGATTAGGTATGTGTAGATTATTAGTCACAGATAAGTGTTGAATCATCTGCAGACAGTATTATAGAACCATGTGTAGTAACTGTGTGTAGATTATTAGTCACATATAAGTGTTGAATAATCTTCGTACTGTATTATAGAACCATGTGGAGTAGCTGTGTGTAGGTTATTAGTCACATATAACTGTTGAATCATCTGCAGACTGTATTATAGAACCATGTGGAGTAGCTGTGAGTAGATTATTAGTCACAGATAAGTGTTGAATCATCTGCAGACTGTATTATAGAACCATGTAGAGTAGCTGTGTGTAGATTATTAGTCACAGATAAGTGTTGAATCATCTGCAGACTGTATTATAGAACCATGTGGAGTAGGTGTATGCAGGTTATTAGTCACAGATAAGTGTTGAATCATCTGCATGCTGTATTATAGAACCATGTGTAGTAACTGTGTGTAGATTATTAGTAACAGATAAGTGTTGAATCATCTGCATACTGTATTATAGAACCATGCGGAGTAGCTGTGTGTAGATTATAAGTCACAGATAAGTGATGAATCATCTGCATACTGTATTATAGAACCATGTGGAGTAGCTGTGTGTAGATTATTAGTCACAGATAAGTGTTGAATCATCTGTGTACTGTATTATAGAACCATGTGGAGTAGGTGTGTGTAGATTATTAGTCACAGATAAGTGTTGAACCATCTGCGTACTGTATTATAGAACCATGTGGAGTAGCTGTGTGTAGATTATTAGTCACAGATAAGTGTTAAATCATCTGCATACTGTATTATAGAACCATGTGGAGTAGCTGTGTGTAGATTATTAGTTACATATAAGTGTTGAATCATCTGCAGACTGTATTATAGAACCATGTGGAGTAGCTGTGTGTAGATTATTAGTCACAGATAAGTGTTGAATCATCTGTGTACTGTATTATAGAACCGTGTGGAGTAGTTGTGTGTAGATTATTAGTCACAGATAAGTGTTGAACCATCTGCGTACTGTATTATAGAACCATGTGGAGTAGCTGTGTGTAGACTATTAGTCACAGGTAAGTGTTGAATCCTCTGCTTACTGTATTATAGCACCATGTGGAGTAGCTGTGTGTAGATTATTAGTCACAGATAAGTGTTGAATCATCTGCATACTGTATTATAGAACCATGTGGAGTAGCTGTGTGTAGATTATTAGTCACAGATAAGTGTTGAATCATCTGCAGACTGGAACCATGTAGAGTAGGTGTGTGTGGATTATTAGTCACAGATAAGTGTTGAATCATCTGCATACTGTATTATAGAACCATGTGGAGTAGGTGTGCGTAGATTATTAGTCACAGATAAGTGATGAATCATCTGCATACTGTAGTATAGAACTATGTGGAGTAGCTGTGTGTAGATTATTAGTCACAAGGATGTGTTGAATCATCTGCATACTGTATTATAGAACCATGTGGAGTAGCTGTGTGTAGATTATTAGTCACAGATAAGTGTTGAATCATCTGCATACTGTATTATAGAACCATGTGGAGTAGATGTGTGTAGATTATTAGTCACAGATAAGTGTTGAATCATCTATAGACTGTAGTATAGAACCATGTGGAGTAGCTGTGTGCAGATTATTAGTCACAGATAAGTGTTGAATCATCTGCAGACTGTATTATACAACCATGTGGAGTAGCTGTGTCTATATTATTAGTCACAGAAAAGTGTTGAATCATCTGCAGGCTGTACTATAGAGCCATGTGGAGTAGGTGTGTGTAGATTATTAGTCACAGATAAGTGTTCAATCATCTGCATACTGTATTAGAGAACCATGTGGAGTAGGTGTGTGTAGATTATTAGTCACAGGTAAGTGTTGAATCATCTGCAGACTGTATTATAGAACCATCTTGAGTAGGTGTGTGTAGATTATTAGTCACAGATAAGTGTTGAATCATCTGCATACTGTATTATAGAACCATGTGGAGTAGCTGTGTGTAGATTATTAATCACAGATAAGTGTTGAATCATCTGCATACTGTATTATAGAACAATGTGGAGTAGCTGTCTGTAAATTATTATTCACAGAAAAGTGTTGAATCATCTGCAGGCTGTATTATAGAACCAAGTGGAGTAGGTGTGGGTAGGTTATTAGTCACAAATCAGTGATGAATCATCTGCATACTGTATTATAGAACCATGTGGAGTAGATGTGTGTAGATTATTAGTCACAGATAAGTGTTGAATCATCTGCATACTGTATTATAGAACCACGTGGAGTAGCTGTGTGTAGATTATTAGTCACAGATAAGTGTTGAATCATCTGCATACTGTATTATAGAACCATGTGGAGTAGCTGTGTGTAGGTTATTAGTCACATATCAGTGTTGAACCATCTGCAGACTGTATTATAGAACCATGTGGAGTAGCTGTGTGTAGGTTATTAGTCACAGATAAGTGTTGAATCATCTTCAGACTGTATTATAGAACCATGTGGAGTAGCTGTGTGTAGATTCTTAGTCACAGATAAGTGTTGAATCATCTGCATACTGTATTATAGAACCATGTGGAGTAGCTGTGTGTAGATTATGAGTCACAGATAAGTGTTGAGCCATCTGCATACTGTATTATAGAACCATGTGGGGTAACTGTGGGTCGAATATTAGTCACAGATAAAGGTTGAATCATCTGCGTACTGTATTATAGAACCATGTAGAGTAACTGTATGTAGATTATTTTTATTTATTTTATTTATTTTTTATTTTACATTTGTTGACCGGGCTAGTCTAGCTGGATACATGTCCATTTTCAGTAGACGCCCGAGGAGAAAAGCTCCAAAGAACAGAGGTAGATAAACAGAAACATCAGAAGATCAAGTAATTATTATTACATTCATAGGCAAATAAAGCAAGCAAAAAGGTTATACATATTGTTTAAAAGAGATACAGACTTAGATAGATGGTCTAACATGGCTACATTGTGGACCCTTAAGGTTTTGGGTTGGGTAGAGGCTTCGGTGGGCCTGGGATGTTTGCTATTAGTCTGGATTAGAGCAAGGGCATAGCCATTGGGACTTTAGGAGATCTTTGAGGTGTTTTTTGAATTGGTGAAGAGAGGTCATGTGTCTTAGGTTGTTTGGGATTGCATTCCAGGATTTTCCAATGGAATTGGCATAGAGTGCTTCACCTGCCGAGTTGTTAGATTTAATGGTCTGTACTTGTAGGCTTTTGGACGACCTAAGGGACGTAAGGTTGGAGTAGGGGCTAAGTATTTTGTTCAGTGAGGGGGTTTTGTCTGGATGGTTGATTGTTTTAAATGCCTCAGTGAGTTGGTTGAGTATGAGAATGTTGGGCAGTTCTAACCATTCCAGTGTCCTTAGATTTTGGCAGTGATGTTTGCGATAGGGCATTCCTGTTATGAATCTGGCTATGTGGTTATAGGTTGTAGATAGTTTATTGAGCTCTCTCTTGTTAAGGAAGGAGAATATCGGGGAGGCATAAAGGAGTGTGGAGAGGAGGTGGGTCCGGGCGATAGTTAGTTTGGTGTGCGGGGTTAAGAAGTTCTTTATTCTATACATGGACCCGAGTTTCTTGTTTACCGACTTAATGGTCAGGCTGACATGCGTATCAAATTTAAGCTTGTGGTCTATGGTCACCCCTAGTAGTTTGGTGTGGGAGACAGGTTCGATTATGGTCCCATTGTTGGAGGACACGTGGAAGGTTGGGTTGTTGGTATTAGGAGGTTCTTTTCCATGGGGGGTAATTGGAGTGGGGAAAAATAGAAGTAATTTGGTTTTGATCGGGTTAAGTAAATGTTTTAGTTCCGAGAACCATTTTTCAACTAAGGAAAAGCAGTTTTGGGTTGCAACTTGGAGTTTGGCGAGAGAAACGTCCGAGCAGATCAGGGTGGAGTCGTCTGCATATTGAATACACGTGGCTTTGGGAATGATAGAGTGTAGACTATTTATAAATTATTAGTCACAGATAAGTGTTGAATCATCTTCAGACTGTATTATAGAATCATGTGGAGTAGCTGTGTGTAGATTATTAGTCACAGATAAGTGTTGAATCATCTGCATACTGTATTATAGAAGCATGTGGAGATATTGTGTGTAGATTATTAGTCACAGATAAGTGTTGAATCATTAGCAGACTGTATTATAGAACCATGTGGAGTAGCTGTGTGTAGATTATTAGTCACAAATAAGTGTAGAATCATCTGCAGACTGTATTATAGAACCATGTGGAGTAGGTGTGTGTAGATTATTAGTCACAGATAAGTGATGAATCATCTGTGTAGTGTATTATAGAACCATGTGGAGTAGCTGTGTGTAGATTATTAGTCACAGATAAGTGTTGAATCATCTGCTTACTGTATTATAGAACCATGTGGAGTAGCTGTGTGTAGATTATTAGTCACAGATAAGTGTTGAATCATCTGCATACTGTATTATAGAACCATGTGGATTAGCTGTGTGTAGATTATTAGTCACAGATAAGTGTGGAACCATCTGCATACTGTATTATAGAACCATGTGGAGTAGCTGTGTGTAGATTATTAGTCACAGATTAGTGTTGAATCATCTGCATACTGTATTATAGAACCATGTGGAGTAGCTGTGTGTAGATTATTAGTCACAGATAAGTGTGGAAACATCTGCATACTGTATTATAGAACCATGTGAAGTAGCTGTGTGTAGATTATTAGTCACAGATAAGTGTTGAATCATCTGCAGACTGTATTATACAACCATGTGGAGTAGCTGTGTCTATATTATTAGTCACAGAAAAGTGTTGAATCATCTGCAGGCTGTACTATAGAGCCATGTGGAGTAGGTGTGTGTAGATTATTAGTCAAAGATAAGTGTTCAATCATCTGCATACTGTATTAGAGAACCATGTGGAGTAGGTGTGTGTAGATTATTAGTCACAGGTAAGTGTTGAATCATCTGCAGACTGTATTATAGAACCATGTGGAGTAGCTGTGTGTACATTATTAGTCACAGATAAGTGTTGAATCATCTACATACTGTATTATAGAACCATGTGGAGTAGCTGTGTGTAGATTATTAGTCACAGATAAGTGTTGAATCATCTTCATACTGTATTATAGAACCATGTGGAGTAGGTGTGTGTAGATTATTAGTCACAGATAAGTGTTGAATCATCTGCATACTGTATTATAGAACCATGTGGAGTAGCTGTCTGTAGATTATTATTCACAGAAAAGTGTTTAATCATCTGCAAGCTGTATTATAGAACCAAGTGGAGTAGGTGTGTGTAGGTTATTAGTCACAAATCAGTGTTGAATCATCTGCATACTGTATTATAGAACCATGTGGAATAGGTGTGTGTAGATTATTAGTCACAGATAAGTGTTGAACCATCTGCATAGTGTATTATAGAACCATGTGGAGTAGCTGTGTGTAGATTATTAGTCACAGATAAGTGTTGAACCATCTGCGGACTGTATTATAGAACCATGTGGAGTAACTGTGTGTAGATTATTAGCCACAGATAAGTGAGGAATCATCTGCATACTGTATTATAGAACCACGTGGAGTAGCTGTGTGTAGATTATTAGACATAGATAAGTGTTGAATCATCTGCATACTGTATTATAGAACCATGTGGAGTAGCTGTGTGTAGATTATTAGTCACAGATAAGTGTTGAATCATCTACAGACTGTATTATAGAACCATGTGGAGTAGGCGTGTGTAGATTATTAGTCACAGATAAATGTTGATCCATCTGCGTACTGTATTATAGAACCATGCGGAGTAGCTGTGTGTAGATTATTAGTCACAGATAAGTGTTGAATCATCTTCAGACTGTATTATAGAACCATGTGGAGTAGCTGTGTGTAGATTATGAGTCACAGATAAGTGTTGAGCCATCTGCATACTGTATTATAGAACCATGTGGGGTAACTGTGGGTCGAATATTAGTCACAGATAAAGGTTGAATCATCTGTGTACTGTATTATAGAACCATGTAGAGTAACTGTATGTAGATTATTTTTATTTATTTTATTTATTTTTTATTTTACATTTGTTGACCGGGCTAGTCTAGCTGGATACATGTCCATTTTCAGTAGACGCCCGGGAAGAAAAGCTCCAAAGAACAGAGGTAGATAAACAGAAACATCAGAAGATCAAGTAATTATTATTACATTCATAGGCAAATAAAGCAAGCCAAAAGGTTATACATATTGTTTAAAAGAGGTACAGACTTAGATAGATGGTCTAACATGGCTACAATGTGGACGCTTAAGGTTTTGGGTTGGGTAGAGGCTTCGGTGGGCCTGGGACGTTTGCTATTAGTCTGGATTAGAGCAAGGGCATAGCCATTGTGACTTTAGGAGATCTTTGAGGTGTTTTTTGAATTGGTGAAGAGAGGTCATGTGTCTTAGGTTGTTTGGGAGGGCATTCCAGGATTTGCCAATGGAATTGGAATAGAGTGCTTCACCTCCCGAGTTGTTAGATTTAATGGTCTGTACTTGTAGGCTTTTGGACGACCTAAGGGACGTAAGGCTGGAGTAGGGGGTAAGTATTTTGTTCATTGAGGGGGTTTTGTCTGGATGGTTGATTGTTTTAAATGCCTCAGTGAGTTGGTTGAGTATGAGAATGTTGGGCAGTTCTAACCATTCCAGTGTCCTTAGATTTTGGCAGTGATGGGTGCGATAGGGCATTCCTGTTATGAATCTGGCTATGTGGTTATAGGTTGTAGATAGTTTATTGAGCTCTCTCTTGTTAAGGAAGGAGAATATCGGGGAGGCATAAAGGAGTGTGGAGAGGAGGTGGGTCCGGGCGATAGTTAGTTTGGTGTGCGGGGTTAAGAAGTCCTTTATTCTATACATGGACCCGAGTTTCTTGTTTACCGACTTAATGGTCAGGCTGACATGCGTATCAAATTTAAGCTTGTGGTCTATGGTCACCCCTAGTAGTTTGGTGTGGGAGACAGGTTCAATTATGGTCCCATTGTTGGAGGACACGTGGAAGGTTGGGTTGTTAGTATTAGGAGGTTCTTTTCCTTGGGGGGTAATTGGAGTGGGGAAAAATAGAAGTAATTTGGTTTTGGTCACGTTAAGTAAAAGTTTTAGTTCCGAGAACATTTTTCAACTAAGGAAAAGCATTTTTGGGTTGCAACTTGGAGTTTGGCGAGAGAAAGGTCCGAGCAGATCAGGGTGGAGTCGTCTGCATATTGAATACAGGTGGCTTTGGGAATGATAGAGTGTAGACCATTTATAAATTATTAGTCACAGATAAGTGTTGAATAATCTTCAGACTGTATTATAGAACCATGTGGAGTAGCTGTGTGTAGATTATTAGTCACAGATCAGTGTTGAATCATCTGCATACTGTATTATAGAAGCATGTGGAGATGTTGTGTGTAGATTATTAGTCACAGATAAGTGTTGAATCATCTGCAGACTGTATTATAGAACCATGTGGAGTAGCTGTGTGTAGATTATTAGTCACAGATAAGTGTTGAATCATCTGCGTACTGTATTATAGAACGATGTGGAGTAGGTGTGTGTAGATTATTAGTCACAGATAAGTGATGAATCATCTGCGTAGTGTATTATAGAACCATGTGGAGTAGCTGTGTGTAAATTATTACTCACAGATAAGTGTCGAATCATCTGCAGACTGTATTATAGAACCATGTGGAGTAGGTGTGTGTAGATTATTAGTCACAGATAAGTGTTGAATCATCTGCATACTGTATTATTGAACCATGTGGAGTAGCTGTCTGTAGATTATTATTTACAGAAAAGTGTTGAATCATCTGCAGGCTGTATTATAGAACCAAGTGGAGTAGGTGTGTGTAGGTTATTAGTCACAAATCAGTGTTGAATTATCTGCATACTGTATTATAGAACCATGTGGAGTAGGTGTGTGTAGATTATTAGTCACAAATAAGTGATGAATCATCTGCATACTGTATTATAGAACCACGTGGAGTAGCTGTGTGTAGATTATTAGTCACAGATAAGTGTTGAATCATCTGCATACTGTATTATAGAACCATGTGGAGTAGCTGTGTGTAGATTATTAGTCACAGATAGGTGTTGAATCATCTACAGACTGTATTATAGAACCATGTGGAGTAGGCGTGTGTAGATTATTAGCCACAGATAAATGTTGATCCATCTGCGTACTGTATTATAGAACCATGCGGAGTAGCTGTGTGTAGATTATTAGTCACAGATAAGTGTTAAATCATCTGCATACTGTATTATAGCACCATGTGGAGTAGCTGTGTGTAGATTATTAGTCACAGATAAGTGCTGAATCATCTGCAGACTGTATTATTGAACCATGTGGAGTAGGCGTGTGTAGATTATTAGTCACAGATAAATGTTGATCCATCTGCGTACTGTATTATAGAACCATGCGGAGTAGCTGTGTGTAGATTATTAGTCACAGATAAGTGTTGAATCATCTTCAGACTGTATTATAGAACCATGTGGAGTAGCTGTGTGTAGATTATGAGTCACAGATAAGTGTTGAGCCATCTGCATACTGTATTATAGAACCATGTGGGGTAACTGTGGGTCGAATATTAGTCACAGATAAAGGTTGAATCATCTGCGTACTTTATTATAGAACCATGTAGAGTAACTGTATGTAGATTATTTTTATTTATTTTATTTATTTTTTATTTTACATTTGTTGACCGGGCTAGTCTAGCTGGATACATGTCCATTTTCAGTAGGCCGGGAAGAAAACTCAAGAACAGAGGTAGATAAACAGAAACATCAGAAGATCAAGTAATTATTATTACATTCATAGGCAAATAAAGCAAGCAAAAAGGTAATACATATTGTTTAAAAGAGGTACAGACTTAGATAGATGGTCTAACATGGCTACATTGTGGACGCTTAAGGTTTTGGGTTGGGTAGAGGCTTCGGTGGGCCTGGGACGTTTGCTATTAGTCTGGATTAGAGCAAGGGCATAGCCATTGGGACTTTAGGAGATCTTTGAGGTGTTTTTTGAATTGGTGAAGAGAGGTCATGTGTCTTAGGTTGTTTGGGAGGGCATTCCAGGATTTGCCAATGGAATTGGAATAGAGTGCTTCACCTCCCGAGTTGTTAGATTTAATGGTCTGTACTTGTAGGCTTTTGGACGACCTAAGGGACGTAAGGCTGGAGTAGGGGGTAAGTATTTTGTTCATTGAAGGGGTTTTGTCTGGATGGTTGATTGTTTTAAATGCCTCAGTGAGTTGGTTGAGTATGAGAATGTTGGGCAGTTCTAACCATTCCAGTGTCCTTAGATTTTGGCAGTGATGGGTGCGATAGGGCATTCCTGTTATGAATCTGGCTATGTGGTTATAGGTTGTAGATAGTTTATTGAGCTCTCTCTTGTTAAGGAAGGAGAATATCAGGGAGGCATAAAGGAGTGTGGAGAGGAGGTGGGTCCGGGCGATAGTTAGTTTGGTGCTTGGGGTTAAGAAGTTCTTTATTCTATACATCGTCCCCCGTTTCTTGTTTACCGACTTAATGGTCAGGCTGACATGCGTATCAAATTTAAGCTTGTGGTCTATGGTCACCCCTAGTAGTTTGGTGTGGGAGACAGGTTCGATTATGGTCCCATTGTTGGAGGACACGTGGAAGGTTGGGTTGTTAGTATTAGGAGGTTCTTTTCCTTGGGGGGTAATTGGAGTGGGGAAAAATAGAAGTAATTTGGTTTTGGTCACGTTAAGTAAAAGTTTTAGTTCCGAGAACATTTTTCAACTAAGGAAAAGCAGTTTTGGGTTGCAACTTGGAGTTTGGCGAGAGAAAGGTCCGAGCAGATCAGGGTGGAGTCGTCTGCATATTGAATACAGGTGGCTTTGGGAATGATAGAGTGTAGACCATTTATAAATTATTAGTCACAGATAAGTGTTGAATAATCTTCAGACTGTATTATAGAACCATGTGGAGTAGCTGTGTGTAGATTATTAGTCACAGATCAGTGTTGAATCATCTGCATACTGTATTATAGAAGCATGTGGAGATGTTGTGTGTAGATTATTAGTCACAGATAAGTGTTGAATCATCTGCAGACTGTATTATAGAACCATGTGGAGTAGCTGTGTGTAGATTATTAGTCACAGATAAGTGTTGAATCATCTGCATACTGTATTATAGAACCATGTGGAGTAGGTGTGTGTAGATTATTAGTCACAGATAAGTGATGAATCATCTGCATACTGTATTATAGAACCATGTGGAGTAGCTGTGTGTAGATTATTAGTCACAGATAAGTGTTGAATCATCTGCATACTGTATTATAGAACCATGTGGAGTAGCTGTGTGTAGATTATTAGTCACAGATAAGTGTTGAATCATCTGCATACTGTATTATAGAACCATGTGGAGTAGGTGTGTGTAGATTATTAGTCACAGATAAGTGTTGAATCATCTGCATACTGTATTATAGAACCATGTGGAGTAGCTGTGTGTAGATTATTAGTCACAGATAAGTGTTGAATCATCTGCATACTGTATTATAGAACCATGTGGAGTAGCTGTGTAGATTATTAGTCACAGATAAGTGCTGAATCATCTGCAGACTGTATTATTGAACCATGTGGAGTAGCTGTGTGTAGATTATTATTCACAGATAAGTATTGAATCACCTGCAGGCTGTATTATAGAACCATGTGGAGTAAGTGTGTGTAGGTTATTAGTCACATATCAGTGTTGAATCATCTGCATACTGTATTATAGAACCATGTGGAGTAGCTGTGTGTAGATTATTAGTCACAGATAAGTGTTGAATCATCTGCGTACTGTATTATAGAACCATGTCGAGTAGGTGTGTGTAGGTTATTAGTCACAGATAAGTGTTGAACCATCTGCAGACTTTATTATAGAACCATGTGGTGTAGCTGTGTGTAGATTATTATTCACAGATAAGTGATGAATCATCTCCATACTGTATTATAGAACCATGTGGAGTAGCTGTGTGTAGGTTATTAGTCACAGATAAGTGTTGAATCATCTTCAGACTGTATTATAGAACCATGTGGAGTAGCTGTGTGTAGATTATTAGTCACAGATAAGTGTTGAATTACCAGCATACTGTATTATAGAACCATGTGGAGTAACTGTGTGGATTATTAGTCACAGATAAGTGTTGAATCATCTGCATACTGTATTATAGAACCATGTGCAGTTGGTGTGTGTAGATTATTAGTCACAGATAAGTGATGAATCATCTCCATACTGTATTATAGAACCATGTGGAGTAGCTATGTGTAGGTTATTAGTCACAGATAAGTGTTGAATCATCTTCAGACTGTATTATAGAACCATGTGGAGTAGCTGTGTGTAGATTATGAGTCACAGATAAGTGATGAATCATCTGCGTTCTGTATTATAGAACCATGTGGAGTAACTGTGGGTAGATTATTAGCCACAGATAAAGGTTGAATCATCTGTGCACTGTATTATAGAGCCATGTAGAGTAACTGTATGTAGATTATTTTTATTTATTTTATTTATTTTTTATTTTACATTTGTTGACCGGGCTAGTCGAGCTGGATACATGTCCATTTTCAGTAGACGCCCGGGGAGAAAAGCTCCAAAGAACAGAGGTAGATAAACAGAAACATCAGAAGATCAAGTAATTATTATTACATTCATAGGCAAATAAAGCAAGCAAAAAGGTTATACACATTGTTTAAAAGAGGTACAGACTTAGGTAGATGGTCTAACATGGCTACATTGTGGACCCTTCAGGTTTTGGGTTGGGTAGAGGCTTCGGTGGGCCTGGGACGTTTGCTATTAGTCTGGATTAGAGCAAGGGCATAGCCATTGGGACTTTAGGAGATCTTTGAGGTGTTTTTTGAATTGGTGAAGAGAGGTCATGTGTCTTAGGTTGTTTGAGAGGGCATTCCAGGAT
>NC_056733.1:984015806-984063524 GCF_019279795.1 Protopterus annectens
GTGTGTGTTTGTGTTTTTTATTTTAGGGTCAGGGCTAGGAAAGGGAAGATGTGGGGTTTTTTGGGGTGTTTTTGGGGGGTGGGTGGGTTTAAAATTTTTATTTTTTTTTTTTTTAAAGGGGTCGGGGTAAAAGGTAGTTTTTTTTTTTTTTAAAAGGGGATGGAAAGTGTAGGGGTTTGTGTGTTTGTGTGTGGATTTTAGGTTTAGGGTCAGGGCTAGGTAAGTAGATAGATGTAGTGCTGGTAGTGTGTGTTTGTGTGTGTATTTTAGGTTTAGGGTCAGGGCTAGGTAAGTAGATAGATGTAGTGCTGGTAGTGTGTGTTTGTGTGTGTATTTTAGGTTTAGGGTCAGGGCTAGGTAAGTAGATAGATGTAGTGCTGGTAGTGTGTGTTTGTGTGTGTATTTTAGGTTTAGGGTCAGGGCTAGGTAAGTAGATAGATGTAGTGCTGGTAGTGTGTGTTTGTGTGTGTATTTTAGGTTTAGGGTCAGGGCTAGGTAAGTAGATAGATGTAGTGCTGGTAGTGTGTGTTTGTGTGTGTATTTTAGGTTTAGGGTCAGGGCTAGGTAAGTAGATAGATGTAGTGCTGGTAGTGTGTGTTTGTGTGTGTATTTTAGGTTTAGGGTCAGGGCTAGGTAAGTAGATAGATGTAGTGCTGGTAGTGTGTGTTTGTGTGTGTATTTTAGGTTTAGGGTCAGGGCTAGGTAAGTAGATAGATGTAGTGCTGGTAGTGTGTGTTTGTGTGTGTATTTTAGGTTTAGGGTCAGGGCTAGGTAAGTAGATAGATGTAGTGCTGGTAGTGTGTGTTTGTGTGTGTATTTTAGGTTTAGGGTCAGGGCTAGGTAAGTAGATAGATGTAGTGCTGGTAGTGTGTGTTTGTGTGTGTATTTTAGGTTTAGGGTCAGGGCTAGGTAAGTAGATAGATGTAGTGCTGGTAGTGTGTGTTTGTGTGTGTATTTTAGGTTTAGGGTCAGGGCTAGGTAAGTAGATAGATGTAGTACTGGTAGTGTGTGTGTGTGTGTGTGTGTGTATTTTAGGTTTAGGGTCAGGGCTAGGTAAGTAGATAGATGTAGTGCTGGTAGTGTGTGTTTGTGTGTGTATTTTAGGTTTTAGGGTCAGGGCTAGGTAAGTAGATAGATGTAGTGCTGGTAGTGTGTGTTTGTGTGTGTATTTTAGGTTTAGGGTCAGGGCTAGGTAAGTAGATAGATGTAGTGCTGGTAGTGTGTGTTTGTGTGTGTATTTTAGGTTTAGGGTCAGGGCTAGGTAAGTAGATAGATGTAGTGCTGGTAGTGTGTGTTTGTGTGTGTATTTTAGGTTTAGGGTCAGGGCTAGGTAAGTAGATAGATGTAGTGCTGGTAGTGTGTGTTTGTGTGTGTATTTTAGGTTTAGGGTCAGGGCTAGGTAAGTAGATAGATGTAGTGCTGGTAGTGTGTGTTTGTGTGTGTATTTTAGGTTTAGGGTCAGGGCTAGGTAAGTAGATAGATGTAGTGCTGGTAGTGTGTGTTTGTGTGTATTTTAGGTTTAGGGTCAGGGCTAGGTAAGTAGATAGATGTAGTGCTGGTAGTGTGTGTTTGTGTGTGTATTTTAGGTTTAGGGTCAGGGCTAGGTAAGTAGATAGATGTAGTGCTGGTAGTGTGTGTTTGTGTGTGTATTTTAGGTTTAGGGTCAGGGCTAGGTAAGTAGATAGATGTAGTGCTGGTAGTGTGTGTTTGTGTGTGTATTTTAGGTTTAGGGTCAGGGCTAGGTAAGTAGATAGATGTAGTGCTGGTAGTGTGTGTTTGTGTGTGTATTTTAGGTTTAGGGTCAGGGCTAGGTAAGTAGATAGATGTAGTGCTGGTAGTGTGTGTTTGTGTGTGTATTTTAGGTTTAGGGTCAGGGCTAGGTAAGTAGATAGATGTAGTGCTGGTAGTGTGTGTTTGTGTGTGTATTTTAGGTTTAGGGTCAGGGCTAGGTAAGTAGATAGATGTAGTGCTGGTAGTGTGTGTTTGTGTGTGTATTTTAGGTTTAGGGTCAGGGCTAGGTAAGTAGATAGATGTAGTGCTGGTAGTGTGTGTTTGTGTGTGTATTTTAGGTTTAGGGTCAGGGCTAGGTAAGTAGATAGATGTAGTGCTGGTAGTGTGTGTTTGTGTGTGTATTTTAGGTTTAGGGTCAGGGCTAGGTAAGTAGATAGATGTAGTGCTGGTAGTGTGTGTTTGTGTATTTTAGGTTTAGGGTCAGGGCTAGGTAAGTAGATAGATGTAGTGCTGGTAGTGTGTGTTTGTGTGTGTATTTTAGGTTTAGGGTCAGGGCTAGGTAAGTAGATAGATGTAGTGCTGGTAGTGTGTGTTTGTGTGTGTATTTTAGGTTTAGGGTCAGGGCTAGGTAAGTAGATAGATGTAGTGCTGGTAGTGTGTGTTTGTGTGTGTATTTTAGGTTTAGGGTCAGGGCTAGGTAAGTAGATAGATGTAGTGCTGGTAGTGTGTGTTTGTGTGTATTTTAGGTTTAGGGTCAGGGCTAGGTAAGTAGATAGATGTAGTGCTGTTAGTGTGTGTTTGTGCTGTATTTTAGGTATAGAGTCAGGGCTAGGTAAGTAGATAGATGTAGTGCTGGTAGTGTGTGTTTGTGTGTGTATTTTAGGTTTAGGGTCAGGGCTAGGTAAGTAGATAGATGTAGTGCTGGTAGTGTGTGTTTGTGTGTGTATTTTAGGTTTAGGGTCAGGGCTAGGTAAGTAGATAGATGTAGTGCTGGTAGTGTGTGTTTGTGTGTGTATTTTAGGTTTAGGGTCAGGGCTAGGTAAGTAGATAGATGTAGTGCTGGTAGTGTGTGTTTGTGTGTGTATTTTAGGTTTAGGGTCAGGGCTAGGTAAGTAGATAGATGTAGTGCTGGTAGTGTTTGTTTGTGTGTATTTTAGGTTTAGGGTCAGGGCTAGGTAAGTAGATAGATGTAGTGCTGGTAGTGTGTGTTTGTGTGTGTATTTTAGGTTTAGGGTCAGGGCTAGGTAAGTAGATAGATGTAGTGCTGGTAGTGTGTGTTTGTGTGTATTTTAGGTTTAGGGTCAGGGCTAGGTAAGTAGATAGATGTAGTGCTGGTAGTGTGTGTTTGTGTGTGTATTTTAGGTTTAGGGTCAGGGCTAGGTAAGTAGATAGATGTAGTGCTGGTAGTGTGTGTTTGTGTGTGTATTTTAGGTTTAGGGTCAGGGCTAGGTAAGTAGATAGATGTAGTGCTGGTAGTGTGTGTTTGTGTGTGTATTTTAGGTTTAGGGTCAGGGCTAGGTAAGTAGATAGATGTAGTGCTGGTAGTGTGTGTTTGTGTGTATTTTAGGTTTAGGGTCAGGGCTAGGTAAGTAGATAGATGTAGTGCTGGTAGTGTGTGTTTGTGTGTGTATTTTAGGTTTAGGGTCAGGGCTAGGTAAGTAGATAGATGTAGTGCTGGTAGTGTGTGTTTGTGTGTGTATTTTAGGTTTAGGGTCAGGGCTAGGTAAGTAGATAGATGTAGTGCTGGTAGTGTGTGTTTGTGTGTGTATTTTAGGTTTAGGGTCAGGGCTAGGTAAGTAGATAGATGTAGTGCTGGTAGTGTGTGTTTGTGTGTGTATTTTAGGTTTAGGGTCAGGGCTAGGTAAGTAGATAGATGTAGTGCTGGTAGTGTGTTTGTGTGTGTGTATTTTAGGTTTAGGGTCAGGGCTAGGTAAGTAGATAGATGTAGTGCTGGTAGTGTGTGTTTGTGTGTGTATTTTAGGTTTAGGGTCAGGGCTAGGTAAGTAGATAGATGTAGTGCTGGTAGTGTGTGTTTGTGTGTGTATTTTAGGTTTAGGGTCAGGGCTAGGTAAGTAGATAGATGTAGTGCTGGTAGTGTGTGTTTGTGTGTGTATTTTAGGTTTAGGGTCAGGGCTAGGTAAGTAGATAGATGTAGTGCTGGTAGTGTGTGTTTGTGTGTGTATTTTAGGTTTATGGTCAGGGCTAGGTAAGTAGATAGATGTAGTGCTGGTAGTGTGTGTTTGTGTTGTATTTTAGGTATAGGGTCAGGGCTAGGTAAGTAGATAGATGTAGTGCTGGTAGTGTGTGTTTGTGTGTGTATTTTAGGTTTAGGGTCAAGGCTAAATAAGTAGATAGATGTAGTGCTGGTAGTGTGTGTTTGTGTGTGTATTTTAGGTTTAGGGTCAGGGCTAGGTAAGTAGATAGATGTAGTGCTGGTAGTGTGTGTTTGTGTGTGTATTTTAGGTTTAGGGTCAGGGCTAGGTAAGTAGATAGATGTAGTGCTGGTAGTGTGTGTTTGTGTGTGTATTTTAGGTTTAGGGTCAGGGCTAGGTAAGTAGATAGATGTAGTGCTGGTAGTGTGTGTTTGTGTGTGTATTTTAGGTTTAGGGTCAGGGCTAGGTAAGTAGATAGATGTAGTGCTGGTAGTGTGTGTTTGTGTGTGTATTTTAGGT
Organism: Protopterus annectens; assembly: GCF_019279795.1. NCBI lineage: Eukaryota > Metazoa > Chordata > Ceratodontiformes > Protopteridae > Protopterus > Protopterus annectens. The sequence goes on from NC_056733.1 coordinate 984,020,210, forward strand.
TTAGGGTCAGGGCTAGGTAAGTAGATAGATGTAGTGCTGGTAGTGTGTGTTTGTGTGTGTATTTTAGGTTTAGGGTCAGGGCTAGGTAAGTAGATAGATGTAGTGCTGGTAGTGTGTGTTTGTGTATTTTAGGTTTAGGGTCAGGGCTAGGTAAGTAGATAGATGTAGTGCTGGTAGTGTGTGTTTGTGTGTGTATTTTAGGTTTAGGGTCAGGGCTAGGTAAGTAGATAGATGTAGTGCTGGTAGTGTGTGTTTGTGTGTGTATTTTAGGTTTAGGGTCAGGGCTAGGTAAGTAGATAGATGTAGTGCTGGTAGTGTGTGTTTGTGTGTATTTTAGGTTTAGGGTCAGGGCTAGGTAAGTAGATAGATGTAGTGCTGGTAGTGTGTGTTTGTGTGTGTATTTTAGGTTTAGGGTCAGGGCTAGGTAAGTAGATAGATGTAGTGCTGGTAGTGTGTGTTTGTGTGTGTATTTTAGGTTTAGGGTCAGGGCTAGGTAAGTAGATAGATGTAGTGCTGGTAGTGTGTGTTTGTGTGTGTATTTTAGGTTTAGGGTCAGGGCTAGGTAAGTAGATAGATGTAGTGCTGGTAGTGTGTGTTTGTGTGTGTATTTTAGGTTTAGGGTCAGGGCTAGGTAAGTAGATAGATGTAGTGCTGGTAGTGTGTGTTTGTGTGTGTATTTTAGGTTTAGGGTCAGGGCTAGGTAAGTAGATAGATGTAGTGCTGGTAGTGTGTGTTTGTGTGTGTATTTTAGGTTTAGGGTCAGGGCTAGGTAAGTAGATAGATGTAGTGCTGGTAGTGTGTGTTTGTGTGTGTATTTTAGGTTTAGGGTCAGGGCTAGGTAAGTAGATAGATGTAGTGCTGGTAGTGTGTGTTTGTGTGTGTATTTTAGGTTTAGGGTCAGGGCTAGGTAAGTAGATAGATGTAGTGCTGGTAGTGTGTGTTTGTGTGTGTATTTTAGGTTTAGGGTCAGGGCTAGGTAAGTAGATAGATGTAGTGCTGTGGTAGTGTGTGTTTGTGGGTGTATTTTAGGTTTAGGGTCAGGGCTAGGTAAGTAGATAGATGTAGTGCTGGTAGTGTGTGTTTGTGTGTGTATTTTAGGTTTAGGGTCAGGGCTAGGTAAGTAGATAGATGTAGTGCTGGTAGTGTGTGTTTGTGTGTGTATTTTAGGTTTAGGGTCAGGGCTAGGTAAGTAGATAGATGTAGTGCTGGTAGTGTGTGTTTGTGTGTGTATTGTAGGTTTAGAGTCAGGGCTAGGTAAGTAGATAGATGTAGTGCTGGTAGTGTGTGTTTGTGTGTGTATTTCAGGTTTAGGGTCAGGGCTAGGTAAGTAGATAGATGTAGTGCTGGTAGTGTGTGTTTGTGTGTGTATTTTAGGTTTATAGTCAGGGCTAAGTAAGTAGATAGATGTAGTGCTGGTAGTGTGTGCTTGTGTGTGTATTTTAGGTTTAGGGTCAGGGCTAGGTAAGTAGATAGATGTAGTGCTGGTAGTGTGTATTTGTGTGTGTATTTTAGGTTTAGGGTCAGGGCTAGGTAAGTAGATAGATGTAGTGCTGGTAGTGTGTGTTTGTGTGTGTATTTTAGGTTTAGGGTCAAGGCTAAATAAGTAGATAGATGTAGTGCTGGTAGTGTGTGTTTGTGTGTGTATTTTAGGTTTAGGGTCAGGGCTAGGTAAGTAGATAGATGTAGTGCTGTTAGTGTATGTATATGTATTTTAGGTTTAGGGTCAGGGTAGGTAAGTAAATAGATGTAGTGCTGTGGTAGTGTGTCTTTGTGTGTATATTTTTCATTTATGGTCAGGGCTAGTTAAGTAGATAGATGTAGTGCTGGTAGTGTGTGTTTGTGTGTATATTTTCGGTTTAGGGTCAGGGCTAGGTAAGTAGATATATGTTGAGCTGGTAGTGTGTGTTTGTGTGTGTATTTTAGGTTTAGGGTCAGGGCTAGGTAAGTAGATAGATGTGGTGCTGTTAGTGTGTGTTTGTGTGTGTAATTTAGATTTAGGGTCAGGGCTAGGTAAGTAGATAGATGTAGTGCTGTTAGTGTATGTATGTGTATTTTAGCTTTAGGGTCAGGACTAGGTAAGTAAATAGATGTAGTACTGGTAGTGTATATTTGTGGGTGTATTTTAGGTTTAGGGTCAGGGCTACGTAAGTAGATGGATGTCGTTCTGGTAGTGTGTGTTTGTGTGGGTATTTTAAATTTAGGGTCAGGGATAGGTAAGTAGATAGATGTAGTGCTGGTAGTGTGTGTTTGTGTGTGTATTTTAGGTTTAGGGTCTGGGCTAGGTAAGTAGATAGATGTAGTGCTGGTAGTGTGTGTTTGTGTGTGTGTATTTTAGGTTTAGGATCAGGGCTAAGTAAGTAGATAGATGCAGTGCTTGAAGTGTGTGTTTGTGTGTGTATTTCAGGTTTAGGGTCAGGGCTAGGCAAGTAGATAGATGCAGTGCTGGTAGTGTGTATTTGTGTTGTATTTTAGGTATAGGGTCTGGGCTCGGTAAGTAGATAGATGTATTGCTGGTAGTGTGTGTTTGTGTGTGTATTTTAGGTTTAGGGTCAAGGTTAAATAAGTAGATAGATGTAGTGCTGGTAGTGTGTGTTTGTGTGTGTATTTTAGGTATAGGGTCAGGGATAGGTAAGTAGATAGATGTAGTGCTGGTAGTGTATGTTTGTGTGTGTATTTTAGGTTTAGAGTCAGGGCTAGGTAAGTAGATAGATGTAGTGCTGGTAGTGTGTGTGTGTGTGTGTGTGTGTGTGTGTGTGTGTGTGTGTGTGTGTGTGTGTGTGTGTGTGTGTGTGTGTGTGTGTGTGTGTGTGTGTGTGTGTGTGTGTGTGTGTGTGTGTGTGTTTTAGGTTTATGGTCAGGGCTAGGTAAGTAGATAGATGCAATGCTTGTAGTGTGTGTTTGTGTGTGTATTTTGGGTTTAGGTTCAGGGCTAGGTAAGTAGATAGATGTAGTGCTGGTAATGTTTGTTTGTGTGTACTTTAGGTTTAGGGTCAGGGCTAAGTAAGTAGATAGATGTAGTGCTGGTAGTGTGTGTTTGTGTTGTATTTTAGGTATAGAGTCAGGGCTAGGTAAGTAGATAGATGTAGTGCTGGTAGTGTGTGTTTGTGTGTGTATTTCAGGTTTAGGGTCAGGGCTAGGCAAGTAGATAGATGTGGTGCTGGTAATGTTTGTTTGTGTTTGTATTTTAGGTTTATAGTCAGGGCTAAGTAAGTAGATAGATGTAGTGCTGGTAGTGTGTGTTTGTGTGTGTATTTTAGGTTTAGGGTCAGGGCTAGGTAAGTAGATAGATGTAGTGCTGGTAGTGTGTATTTGTGTTGTATTTTAGGTATAGGGTCTGGGCTCGGTAAGTAGATAGATGTATTGCTGGTAGTGTGTGTTTGTGTGTGTATTTTAGGTTTAGGGTCAAGGCTAAATAAGTAGATAGATGTAGTGCTGGTAGTGTGTGTTTGTGTTGTATTTTAGGTATAGGGTCAGGGCTAGGTAAGTAGATAGATGTAGTGCTGGTAGTGTGTGTTTGTGAGTGTATTTTAGGTTTAGGGTCAGGGCTAGGTAAGTAGATAGATGTAGTGCTGGTAATGTTTGTTTGTGTGTGTACTTTAGGTTTAGGGTCAGGGCTAAGTAAGTAGATAGATGTAGTGCTGGTAGTGTGTGTTTGTGTGTGGATTTTAGGTTTAGGGTCAGCGCTAGGTAAGTAGATAGATGTAGTGCTGGTAGTGTGTGTTTGTGTTGTATTTTAGGTATAGGGTCAGGGCTAGGTAAGTAGATAGATGTAGTGCTGGTAGTGTGTGTTTGTGGGTGTATTTTAGGTTTAGGGTCAGGGCTAGGTAAGTAGATAGATGTAGTACTGGTAGTGTGTGTGTGTGTGTGTGTGTGTGTGTGTGTGTGTGTGTGTGTGTGTGTGTGTGTGTGTGTGTGTGTGTGTGTGTGTGTGTGTGTGTGTGTGTGTGTGTGTGTGTGTGTGTGTGTGTGTGTGTGTGTGTGTGTGTGTGTGTGTGTATTTTAGGTTTAGGGTAAGGGCAAGGTAAGTAGACAGATGTAGTGTTGTTAGTGTGTGTTTGTGTGTGTATTTTAGGTTTAGGGTCAGAGCTAGGTAAGTAGATAGATGTAGTGCTGGTAGTGTGTGTTTGTGTGTGTATTTTAGGCCTAGTGTCATCGCTAGGTAAGTAGATAGATGTAGTGTTGTTAGTGTGTGTTTGTGTGTGTATTTTAGGTTTAGGGTCAGGGCTAGGTAAGTAGATAGATGTAGTGCTGGTAGTGTGTGTTTGTGTGTGTATTGTAGGTTTAGAGTCAGGGCTAGGTACGTAGATAGATGTAGTGTTGTTAGTGTGTGTTTGTGTTTCTGTTTTAATTTTAGGGTCAGGGCTAGGTAAGTAGATGGATGAAGTGCTGGTAGTGTGTGTTTGTGTGTGTATTTTAGGTTTAGGGTCAGGGCTAGGTAAGTAGATAGATGTAGTGCTGGTAGTTTGTGTTTGTCTGTGTATTTTAGGTTTAGGGTCAGGGCTAGGTAAGTAGATAGATGTAGTGCTGGTAGTGTGTGTTTGTGTGTGTATTTTAGGTTTAGGGTCAGGGCTAGGTAAGTAGATAGCTGTAGTGCTGGTAGTGTGTGTTTGTGTGTGTATTTTAGGTATAGGTTCAGGGCTAGGTAAGTAGATAGATGTAGTGCTGGTAATATGTGTTTGTGTGTCTACTTTCGGTTTAGAGTCAGGGCTAGGTAAGTAGATAGATGTAGTGCTGGTAGTGTGTGTTTGCATGTTTATTGTAGATATAGGGTCAGGGCTAGGTAAGTAGAGAGATGTAGTGCTGGTAGTGTGTGTTTGTGTGTGTATTTTAGGTTTAGGGAAAGGGCTAAGTAAGTAGATAGATGCAGTGCTTTAAGTGTGTGTTTGTGTGAGTATTTTAGGTTTAGGGTCAGGGCTAGGTAAGTAGATAGATGTAGTGCTGGTAGAGTGTGTTTGTGTGTGTATTTTAGGTTTAGGGTCAGGGCTAGGTAAGTAGATAGATGTAGTGCTGTTAGTGTATGTATGTGTATTTTAGGTTTAGGGTCAGGGCTAGGTAAGTAGATAGATGTAGTGCTGCAGCAATGTGTGTTTGTGTGTATATTTTTCATTTATGGTCAGGGCTAGGTAAGTAGCTGGATGTAGTGCTGGTAGTGTGTGTTTGTGTGTATATATTCGATTTAGGGTCAGGGCTAGGTAAGTAGATATATGTTGAGCTGGTAGTGTGTGTTTGTGTGTGTATTTTAGGTTTAGGGTCAGGGCTAGGTAAGTAGATAGATGTAGTGCTGTTAGTGTGTGTTTGTGTATTTTAGGTTTAGGGTCAGGGCTAGGTAAGTAGATAGATGTAGTGCTGTTAGTGTGTGTTTGTGTGTGTAATTTAGGTTTAGGGTCAGGGCTAGGTAAGTAGACAGATGTAGTGCTGTTAGTGTATGTATGTGTATTTTAGGTTTAGGGTCAGGGCTAGGTAAGTAGATAGATGTAGTGCTGGTAGTGTATGTTTGTGGGTGTATTTTAGGTTTAGGGTCAGGGCTAGGTAAGTAGATGGATGTAGTTCTGGTAGTGTGTGTTTGTGTGGGTATTTTAAGTTTAGGGTCAGGGATAGGTAAGTAGATAGATGTAGAGGAGGTAGTTTGTGTGTGTATTTTAGGTTTAGGGTCAGGGCTAGGTAAGTAGATAGATGTAGTGCTGGTAGTGTGTGTTTGTCTGTGTATTTTAGGTTTAGGGTCAGGGCTACGTAAGTTGATAGATGTAGTGCTGGTAGTGTGTGTTTGTGTATGTATTTTAGGTTTAGGGTCAGGGCTAGGTAAGTAGATAGCTGTAGTGCTGGTAGTGTGTGTTTGTGTGTGTATTTAAGTATAGGGTCAGGGCTAGGTAAGTAGAGATGTAGTGCTGGTAGTGTGTGTTTGTGTGTGTATTTTAGGTTTAGGGTCAGGGCTAAGTAAGTAGATAGATGCAGTGCTTGAAGTGTGTGTTTGTGTGTGTATTTCAGGTTTAGGGTCAGGGCTAGGCAAGTAGATAGATGTGGTGCTGGTAATGTTTGTTTGTGTTTGTATTTTAGGTTTATAGTCAGGGCTAAGTAAGTAGATAGATGTAGTGCTGGTAGTGTGTGTTTGTGTGTGTATTTTAGGTTTAGGGTCAGGGCTAGGTAAGTAGATAGATGTAGTGCTGGTAGTGTGTGGTTGTGTGTGTATTTTAGGTTTAGAGTCAAGACTAAATAAGTAGATAGATGTAGTGCTGGTAGTGTGTGTTTTTGTGTGTATTTTAGATTTAGGGTCAGGGACAGGTAAGTAGATAGATGTAGTGCTGGTAGTGTATGTTTGTGAGTGTATTTTTGGTTTAGACTCAGGGCTAGGTAAGTAGATAGATGTAGTGCTGGTAGTGTATGTGTGTGTGTGTGTGTGTATTTTAGGTTTACAGTCATGGCTAGGTAAGTAGAAAGATACAGTGCTTGTAGTGTGTGTTTGTGTGTGTATTTTAGGTTTAGGTTCAGGGCTAGGTAAGTAGATAGATGTAGTGCTGGTAGTGTGTGTTTGTGTGTGTATTTTAGGTTTAGGGTCAGGGCTAGGTAAGTAGATAGATGTAGTGCTGGTAGTGTGTGTTTGTGAGTGTATTTTAGGTTTAGGGTCAGGGTTAGGTAAGTAGATAGATGTAGTGCTGGTAGTGTGTGTTTTTGTGTGTATTTTAGGTTTAGAGTCAGGGCTAGGCAAGTTGATAGATGTAGTACTGGTGGTGTGTTTGTGTGTGTCTTTTAGGTTTAGGGTCAAGGCTAAATAAGTAGATAGATGTATTGTTGGTAGTGTGTGTTTTTGTGTGTGTTTTAGGTTTAGGGTCAAGGCTAGGTAAGTAAATAGATGTAGTGCTGGTAGTGTGTTTGGTGTGTATTTTAGGTTTAGGGTCAGGGCAAGGTAAGTAGATAGATGTAGTGTTGTGTGTGTGTGTGTGTGTGTGTGTGTGTGTGTGTGTGTGTGTGTGTGTGTGTGTGTGTGTGTGTGTGTGTGTGTGTGTGTGTGTGTGTGTGTGTGTGTTTTAGGTTTAGGGTCAGGGCTAGGTAAGTAGATAGATGTAGTACTGGTAGTGTGTGTTTGTGTGTGTGTTTTAGTTTTAGGGTCAGGGCTAGGTAAGTAGATAGATGTAGTGCTGGTAGTGTGTTTGTGTGTGTGTTTTAGGATTAGGGTCAATGCTAAATAAGTAGATAGATGTAGTGCTGGTAGTGTATGTTTGTGTGTGTATTTTAGGTTTAGAGTCAGGGCTAGGTAAGTAGACAGATGTGCTGGTAGTGTGTGTGTGTGTTTGTGTGTGTGTGTGTGTGTGTGTGTGTGTGTGTGTGTGTGTGTGTGTGTGTGTATCTTTGTGTTTGTGTATTTTAGGTTTATGGTCAAGGCTAGGTAAGTAGAAAGATGCTCCACATGGTTCTATAATACACTATGCAGATGATTCAACACTTATCTGTGACTAATAATCTACACACACCTACTCCACATGGTTCTATAATACAGTATGCAGATGATTCAACACTTATCTGTGACTAATAACCTACACACAGCTACTCCACATGGTTCTATAACAGTACGCAGATGATTCAACACTTATCTGTGACTGATAATCTACACACAGCTACTACACATTGTTCTATAATACAGTATGCAGATAATTCAACACTCATCTGTGTCTAATAATCTACACACACATACTCCACATGGTTCTATAATACAGTATGCAGATGATTCAACACTTATCTGTGACTAATAACCTACACATAGCTACTCCACATTGTTCTATAATACAGTATGCAGATGATTCAACATTTATCTGTGACTAATAATCTACACACACATACTCCACATGGTTCTATAATACAGTCTGCAGATGATTCAACACTTATCTGTGACTAATAATCTACACACAGCTACTCCACTTTGTTCTGTAATACAGTATGCAGATGGTTCAACACTTATCTATTACTAATTCATAGGTTCATAGGTTCATATTAGGCTATCTGCCCTACGGCATTTATAAGCCTAGCCAGAGTGTGTTTGGCTTTCGCCACCGATTTTAAATTAATTTTGCTATGCCCTTTTTCGAGCTTAGTATACTGCGTCTCTGTCTAACAGTGACACAGAAGTGATACCGGGGGTAAACCTACGATCTCCCATCCACTCATCAAGATTCCTCTTGAAGAGAGTCAATGAGGGACTCTGCCTAACCTGGAAAGGGATTTTATTCCAAAGTGAAGGGTGCCTCTGGGTTATGAATCTTTCCCTCCAGCATGTCCTTTTTATTTCAGTGCTGAGGTTCAAGTCTCTCGAGCACGTAGCTTGATGGGATTTGGATTTTCTGATGTGCAGCATGTCCATTAATTCCGGGTTGGACATGGCTTTATACGTCAGGCACAGATCGCCTCTGAGCAGGCGGTATGCCACTGAGTAGAGCTGGAGTTTCTTTAACCATGCAGCATATGGCATCTGTTTGAGCCCTTTGATCCTCTTGGTGAGGTACTTTTGGGGTCTTTCCAGTTGCTGCATGTGTCTTGTAAAGTAAATCCCAAAAGGGGCATTGTACTCAATTATGGGCCTGATGAGGGATGGGTAAAGATGCACAATGACCTCCCCTGATCTAGATTTGAATCCCTTCATGATTAGGTGGGCTATATAAAATGTTTTTCTAACCACTTTGGCCACATGGTTGTCAAATGAGACATTGCTATCAACTTGGGTCCCCAGGTCCCTGATTACTTCTTCTGTACTTAATGGATTACCACCTATGTGGTAATTTGTGGGCACTTTGTTTTTGCCAAAGGGGATGACTATACACTTTTTGTCGTTTAGCTTGAGGCCATGGCTCTGGCACCAGTTGTCTGTTTTTATGAGGCCCTTTTGGAGGATGCTTGTGTCGGCTGGAGAGTCGATTATGGCGCCCAGTTTGCAGTCATCTGTGAACTTGGTCAGCCACAGTTTTTCTGTGTTGGCCTGTACCTCCGAGAAATATATACTGAAAAAGAGAGGTCTCAGGACTGAGCCTTGTGGGACGCCACTTGTAACTGGTTTGGAGTCTGACATGGCTCCAGCAATTTTAACCATGTGGGTTCTGTCCTTGAGCCAGTTTGCAACCCATCTAGTGACATAGGGGTTTATATTTAAGCTGGCGAGCTTATCTATAATGCCCGAGTGGGGTATTGTATCGAAGGCTTTTGCGAGGTCCAGGTAGGCTGTGTGGACAACCTTCCCCTCGTCAATGGCCTTGGTGACTGTTTCAAAGAAATTGACCAGGCTTAAGAGGCAGGATCTGCCCTTAACAAAGCTGAACTGGGTAGGATACAGTGTCTGTAGGTCCCCAATATCTTTATTTATGAGGTCCATGATGATCCTTTCCATAGCTTTGCAGACCAAGCTAGTCAGGCTTATGGGGCGCTAGTTTCCAGAATCCATTGAGGCACCACCTTTGTGGAGAGGGACCACTGTTGCTGTACGCCACTCTCTGGGTACATATCCTGTAGTAAGGCTGAGATTGAACAGTAGTTTTATGTTTGGGTTTAGCTCTTCTTGGAGTTCATGTAGGACGCAGATGATTCAACACTTATCTGTGATTAATAATCTACACACAGCAACTCTACATGGTTCTATAATACAGTCTGCAGATGATTCAACACTTATCTGTGACTAATAATCTACACAAACCTACTCCACATGGTTCTATAATACAGTACGCAGATGATTCAACACTTATCTGTGACTAATAACCTACACACAGCTATTCCACATGGTTCTATAATACAGTCTGCAGATGGTTCAGCACTTATCAGTGACTAATAACCTACACACACCTACTCCATGTGGTTCTATAATACAGTACACAGATGATTCAACACTTATCTGTGACTAATACCCTAAACACAGCTACTCCACATGGTTCTATAATACCATACGCAGATGATTCAACACTTATCTTTGACTAATAATCTACACACACCTACTCCACATAGTTCTAGAATACAGTATGCAGATGAGTCAACACTTATCTGTGACTAATAATCTACACACACCTACTCCACATGGTTCTATAATACAGTCTGCAGATGATTCGACACTGATCTGTGATTAATAACCTACACACAGCTACTCCACATGGTTCTATATTACAGTCTGCAGATGATTCAACACTTATCTGTGACTAATAATCTACACACAGCTACTCCACATGGTTCTATAATACAGTATGCAGATGAGTCAACACTTATCTGTGACTAATAATCTACACAAACCTACTCCACATGGTTCAATAATACAGTCTGCAGATGATTCGACACTGATCTGTGACTAATAACCTACACACAGCTACTCCACATGGTTCTATAATACAGTATGTAGATGATTCAACATTTATCTGTGACTAATAATCTACACACAGCTACTCCACATGGTTCTATAATACAGTATGCAGATGATTCAACACTTATCTGTGACTAATAATCTACACACAGATACTCCACATGGTTCTATAATACAGTCTGCAGATGGTTCAACACTTATCTGTGACTAATAATCTAAACACTGCTACTCCACTTGGTTCTGTAATACAGTCTGCAGATGGTTCAACGCTTATCTGAGACTAATAATCTACACACAGCTACTCCACATGGTTCTATAATACAGTATGCAGTAGATTCAACACTTATCTGTGACTAATAATCTACACACACCTACTCCACATGGTTCTATAATACAGTATGCAGATGATTCAACACTTATCTGTGACTAATAACCTAACACACAACTACTCCACATGGTTCTATAATACAGTATGCAGATGATTCAACACTTATCTGTCACAAATAACCTAACACACAGCTACTTCACATGGTTCTATAATACAGTATACAGATGACTGAACACTTATCTGTGACTAATAACCTACACCCAGCTACTCCACATGGTTCTATAATACAGTATGCAGATGATTCAACACTTATCTGTGATTAATAATCTACACACCCCTACTCCACATGGATATGTAATACAGTCTGCAGATGATCCAACACTTATCTGTGACTAATAATCTACACACACCTACTCCACATGGTTCTATAATACAGTCTGCAGATGATTCAACACTTCTCTGTGACTAATAACCTACACACAGCTACTCCACATGGTTCTGTAATACAGTCTGCAGATGGTTCAATGCTTATCTGTGGCTAATAATCTATACACAGCTACTCCACATGGTTCTATAATACAGTATGCAGATGATTCAACAATAATCTGTGACTAATAATCTACATACACCTACTCCACATGGTTCTATAATACGGTATGCAGATGATTTAACACTTATCAGTGACTAATAACCTACACACACCTACTCCATGTGGTTCTATAATGCAGTCTGGAGATGATTAAACACTTATCTGTGACTAATAATCTACACACACATACTCCACAGTGTTCTATAATACAGTATGCAGATGATTCAACACTTATCTGTGACTAATAACCTAAACACAGCTACTCCACATTGTTCTATAATACAGTATGCAGATGATTCAACACTTATCTGTGACTAATAATCTACACACAGCTACTCCACATGGTTCTATAATATAGTATGCAGATGATTCAACACTTATCTGTGACTAATAATATACACACACCTACTCCACATGGTTCTACAATACAGTCTGCAGATGGTTCAACACGTCTCTGTGACTAATAATCTACATACACCTACCCCACATGGTTCTATAATACAGTATGCAGATGATTCAAACCTTATCTCTGACTAATAATCTACACACACCTAATCCACATGGTTCTACAATACAGTATGCAGATGATTCAACACTTATCTGTGACTAGTAATCTACACACAGCTACTCCACATGGTTCTATAATACAGTCTGCAGATGATTCAACACTTATCTGTGACTAATAATCTACACACAGTTACTCCACGTGGTTCTATAATAAAGTATGCAGATGATTCAACATTTATCTGTCACTAATAATCTACACACAGCTACTCCACATGGTTCTATAATACAATATTCAGATGGTTCAACACTTATCTGTGATTTATAATCCACACACAGCTACTCCACATGGTTCTATAATACAGTCTGCAGATGATTCAACACTTATCTGTGACTAATCTATACACACAGATACTCTACATTGTTGTATAATACAGTCTGCAGATGATTCAACACTTATCTGTGACTAATAATCCACACACAGCTAGTCCACGTGGTTCTATAATACAGTCTGCAGATGACTCAACACTTATCTGTGACTAATAATCTACACACACCTACTCCACATAGTTCTATAATACAGAATGCAGATGATTCAACACTTATATGTGACTAATAATCTACACAGACCTACTCCACATGGTTCTATAATACAGTACGCAGATGATTCAACACTTCTCTGTGACTAATAACCTACACACAGCTACTCCACAAGGTTCTATAATACAGTCTACAGATGGTTCAACAATTATCTGTGACTAATAACCTACACACACCTACTCCACATGATTCTATAATACAGCACGCAGATGATTCAACACTTATCTGTGACTAATAGCCTACACACACCTACTCCACATGGTTCTATAATACAGCACGCAGATGATTCAACACTTATCTGTGACTAATAATCCACACACAGCTACTCCACATGGTTCTACAATACAGTATGCAATAGATTCAACACTTATCTGTGACTAATAATCTACACACACCTACTCCACATAGTTCTGTAATACAGTACACAGATGATTCAACACTTATCTGTTAATAATTATCAAAACACAGATACACCACATGGTTCTATAATACCATATGCAGATGATTCAACACTTATCTGTGACTAATAATCTACACACACCTACTCCACATTGTTCTATAATACAGTATGCAGATGATTCAACACTTATCTGTGACTAATAATCTACACACACCTACCCCACATGGTTCTATAATACAGTATGCAGATAATTCATTCAACAATTATCTGTGACTAATAATCTACATACACCTACCCCACATGGTTCTATAATACAGTATACAGATGATTCAACACTTATCTGTGACAATAACTTACACAAATCTACTCCACATGGTTCTATAATACAGTATGCAGATGATTCAACACTTATCTGTGATTAATAATCTACACACACCTACTCTACATGGTTCTATAATACAGTATGCAGATGATCCAACACTTATCTGTGAAAAATAATCTACACACAGCTACTCCACATGGTTCTATATTACAGTCTGCAGATGATTCAACACTTATCTGTGACTAATAATCTACACACACCTACTCCACATGGTTCTATAATACAGTCCGCAGATGATTCAACACTTATCTGTGACTAATAATCTACGGATCCCCTACACTTCACCGACACGCCACAACACCAACACACAAATCACCGACACCAAAAGACCGACAACACACAATACCGACAATACACACAACCATACATGCACTAACCTTAACCCAAACCCTAACCCTAAGCTCCGACACAACCGCACACTTACCCTACCTGCACCCTAACCCTAACTCACTTAACCCACCCCTAAACCTACAGTCCGTCACTATCGCACACACTCGCACACACACCCTACCTGCACCCTAACCCTAACTCACTTAACCCACCCTTAAACATATAGTCCGTCACTATCGCACACTTACCCTACCTGCACCCTAACCCTAACTCACTTAACCCGCCCCTAAAACTACAGTCCCTCACTATCGCACACTTACCTGTCTGCTCCCTAACACTAAATCCCTCACTCTATCGCACACTTACCGAGTCTGTCGGGTTCTCACCTTGTCGGTCATCTGTGTTGTTGGTCTTTTGGTGTCGGTGATTTGTGTGTCGGCGTTGTGGCGTGTCGGTGAAATGTAGGGGATCCTAATCTACACACAGCTACTCCTCATGGTTCTATAATACAGTCTGCAGATGATTCAACACTTATTTGTGACAAATAATCTGCACACAGCTACTCCACATGGTTCTATAATACAGTATGCAGATGATTCAACACTTATCTGTGACTAATAATCTACACACAGCTACTCCACATGGTTCAATAATACAGTATGCAGATGATTCAACACTTATCTGTGACTAATAATCTACACACAGCTACTCTACATGGTTCTATAATACAGTCTGCAGATGATTCAACACTTATCTGTGACTAATTATCTACACACAGCTACTCCACATGGTTCTATAATACAGTATGCAGATGATTCAACACTTATCTGTGCTAATAATCTACACACAGCTACTCCGCATGGTTCTATAATACAGTATGCAGATGATTCAACACTTATCTGTGACTAATAATCTACACACAGGTACTCCACATGGTTCTATAATACAGTATGCAGATGATTAAGCACTTATCTTTGACTAATAATCTACACACAGCTACTCCACATGGTTCTATAATACAGTCTGCAGATGATTCAACACTTATCTGTGACTAATTATCTACACACAGCTACTCCACATGGTTCTATAATACAGTATGCAGATGATTCAACACTTATCTGTGACTAATAATCTACACACAGCTACTCCACGTTTCTATAATACAGTCTGCAGATGATTTAACACTTATCTGTGACTAATAATCTACACACATCTACTCCACATAGTTCTATAATATACTATGCAGATGATTCAACACTTATCTGTGACTAATAATCTGCACACACCTACTCCACATGGTTCTATAATACAGTCTGCAGATGATTCAACACTTATCTGTGACTAATAATCTACACACAGCTACTCCACGTGGTTCTATAATACATTACGCAGATGATTCAACACTTAACTGTGACTAATAATCTACACACGCCTACTCCACATTGTTCTATAATACAGTATGCAGATGATTCAACACTTATTTGTGACTAATAATCTACACACACCTACCCCACATGCTTCTATAATACAGTATGCAGATAATTCATTCAACACTTATCTGTGACTAATAATCTACATACACCTACCCCACATGGTTCTATAATACAGTATACAGATGATTCAACACTTATCTGTGACTAATAACTTACACAAATCTACTCCACATTGTTCTATAATACAGTATGCAGATGATTCAACACTTATCTGTGACTAATAATCTACACACCTACTCCTCATGGTTCTATAATACGGTCTGCAGATGATTCAACACGTATCTGTGACTAATAATCTACACACACCTACTCCACATGGTTCTATAATACAGTCTGCAGATAATTCAACACTTATCTTTGACTAATAATCTACACACACCTACTCCACATGGTTCTATAATACAGTCTGCAGATGATTCAACACTTATCTGTGACTAATAATCTACACACACCTACTCCACATGGTTCTATAATACAGTCTGCAGATAATTCAACACTTATCTTTGACTAATAATCTAAACACACCTACTCCACATGGTTCTATAATACGGTCTGCAGATGATTCAACACTTATCTGTGACTAATAAGTTACACACACCTACTCCACATGGTTCTATAATACAGTCTGCAGATAATTCAACACTTATCTTTGACTAATAATCTACACACACCTACTCCACATGGTTCTATAATACAGTCTGCAGATGATTCAACACTTATCTGTGACTAAATCTACCCACAGCTACTCCACATGGTTCTATAACAAAGTATGCAGATGATTCAACACTTATCTGTGACTAATAATCTAAACACACCTACTCCACATGGTTCTATAATACAGTATGCAGAGGATTCAACACTTATCTCTGACTAATAATCTACACAGAGTTACTCCACATGGTTCTATAATACAGTATGCAGAAGATTCAAGACTTATCTGTGAGTAATAATCCACACACAGCTACTCCACATGGTTCTATAATATAGTAGGCAGATGATTCAACACTTATCTGTGTCTAATATTCTAAACATTGTTACTCCACATGGTTGTATAATACAGCCTGATTATGATTCAACACTTATCTGTGACTAATAATCCACATACACCTACTCCACATGGTTCTATAATACAGCACGCAGATGATTCAACTCTTACCTGTGACTAATAATCTACTCACACCTACTCCGCATTGTTCTATAATACTGTCTGCAGATTATTCAACACTTATCTGTGACTTATAATCTACAAACAGCTACTCCACATGGTTCTATAATGCAGTCTGCAGATGATTCAACACTTATCTGTGACTAATAACCTACACACAACTACTCTACATGGTTCTATAATACAGTCTGCAGATGGTTCAACACTTATCTGCGACTAATAACCTATACACACCTACTACACATGGTTCTATAATACAGTACGCAGATGATTCAACCCACCTCTATACGTATCACAAGGGATAAGAAACTAAGAGTAATGCTACTCAATGCCAGAAATCTAAACCTCATGATGCACGCACACAAAACTCTCCTTAGCATGGAGAACATCGATATCTGTGCAGTAACAGAAACCTGGTTCAGGGCTCCCGAGAGCAGCCCAGCACTACCAGGTTATACCTCATACCATGCTTTTCGGCCCCAAAACTTGGACCGAACAACAAAAGGAGGGGGAGTATCGATATTCATCAAAGATACCCACACCTCCAGGTTGGTGGCAAAGCACGAAGCATCAGATGCTATCCATGTGCAACTAACAGTGGGTAAAACTGCCTTCCAGTTTAAAGCCTGCTACAGACCACCCTCAAAAACCCAGGAACCCCATTCGGCCTTCCTGAGAACACTGGAAAATATAAAGGTCTCTCCAAACACCATTATATTGGGCGAATTCAACTACCCAAACATAGACTGGGAGCATTACTCTAGCTCCAACACCTAGCCCAAAGGTTCCTAGAATTTATAAACTCAAATGCTATGGAACAACTTGTTACCACTCCCACAAGAGGGGAAAACATACTGGACCTGATCATCACCAACATGGGGACTCTATGCTCCAGACCAGAAGTGTATCCTCACTGGTAAGATCAGACCATAAACTAATCTCACTGGATATTCACATCCCGACCCCACCCCCTGCCCAGAAAACCACAGTGAAAAACTTCTCTAAAGCAAATTTCACACTCCTCAAAACCGAGGTGGAATCCTACAAAGTCCCTGGGCCTGTGGAAAATACAGCCCAGGCCGCAGAATCCTTTATAAATTCATTCTATGAACACCTTCAGGAATGCATGGATCATGCAATCCCAAATAAAACCAAGACCCAGCCCTCCAAAGGCAGGCGTCCTGTCTGGTGGACCCCAGCCATAAACAAACTATACAATAGACACACCTACTCCACATGGTTCTGTAATACAATATGCAGATGATTCAACACGTATCTTTGACTAATAATCTGCACACCCCTACTCCACATGGTTCTATAATACAGTGTGCAGATGATCCAACACTTATCTGTGACTAATAATCTACACACAGCTACTTCACATTGTTCTATAATACGGTCTGCAGATGATTCAACACGTATCTGTGACTAATAATCTACACACAGCCACTCCACATGGTTCTATAATACAGTCTGCAGATGATTCAGCACTTATCTGTGACTAATAATCTACACACAGCTACTCCACATTGTTCTATAACACAGTCTGCAGATGATTCAACACTTATGTATGTCTAATAATCTATACACAGCTACTCCACATGGTTCTATAATACATTACGCAGATGATTCAACACTTATCTGTGACTAATAATCTACACACACCTACTCCACATTGTTCTATAATACAGTATGCAGATGATTCAACACTTATCTGTGACTTATAATCTACACACACCTACCCCACATGGTTCTATAATACAGTCTGCAGATAATTCAACACTTATCTGTGACTAATAATCTACACACACCTACCCCACATGGTTCTATAATACAGTATGCAGATAATTCATTCAACAATTATCTGTGACTAATAATCTATACACAACTACTACACATGGTTATATAAAACAGTATGCAGATGATGCAACACTTATCTGTGACTAATAATCTTCACACACCTACTCCACATGGTTCTATAATACAGTCTGCAGATGATTCAACACTTATCTGTGACTCATAATCTACACACAGCTACTCCACATGGTTCTATAATACATTAATCAGATGATTCAACACTTATCTGTGACTAATAATCTACACACAGCTACTCCACATGGTTCTATAATACAGTATGCAGATGATTCAACATGTATCTGTGACTAATAACCTACACACAGCTAGTCCACATGGTTCTATAATACAGTATGCAGATGATTCAACACTTATCTGTGACTAATAATCTACACACAGCTACTCCACATGGTTCTATAATACAGTATGCAGATGATTCAACACTTATCTGTGACTAATAATATGCACATAGCTACTCCACATGGTTCTATAATACAGTCTGCAGATGATTCAACACTTATCTGTGACTAATAATCTACACACAGCTACTCCAAATGGTTCTATAATACAGTCTGCAGATGATTCAACACTTATCTGTGACTAATAATCTACACACAGCTACTCCACATGGTTCAATAATACAGTCTGCAGATGATTCAACACTTATCTGTGACTAATAATCTACACACAGCTACTCCACATGGTTCTATAATACAGTCTGCAGATGATTCAACACTTATCTGTGACTAATAATCTACACACACCTACTCCACATGGTTCTATAATACATTAATCAGATGATTCAACACTTATCTGTGACTAATAATCTACACTCAGATACTCCACATGGTTCTATAGTACAGTCTGCAGATGATTCAACACTTATCTGTGACTAATAATCTACACACACCTACTCCACATGGTTCTATAATACAGTATGCAGATGATTCAACATGTATCTGTGACTAATAACCTACACACAGCTAGTCCACATGGTTCTATAATACAGTATGCAGATGATTCATCACTTAACTGTGACTAATAATCTACACACACCTACCCCACATGCTTCTATAATACAGTATGCAGATAATTCATTCAACACTTATCTGTGACTAATAATCTACATACACCTACCCCACATGGTTCTATAATACAGTATACAGATGATTCAACACTTATCTGCGACTAATAACTTATACAAATCTACTCCACATGGTTCTATAATACAGTATGCAGATGATTCAACACTTATCTGTGATTAATAATCTACACACACCTACTCCACATGGTTCTATAATACAGTATGCAGATGATCCAACACTTATCTGTGAATAATAATCTACACACAGCTACTCCACATGGTTCTATATTACAGTCTGCAGATGATTCAACACTTATCTGTGACTAATAATCTACACACAGCTACTCCACAAGGTTCTATATTACAGTCTGCAGATGATTCAACACTTATCTGTGACTAATAATCTACACACCTACTCCTCATGGTTCTATAATACGGTCTGCAGATGATTCAACACGTATCTGTGACTAATAATCTACACACACCTACTCCACATGGTTCTATAATACAGTATGCAGATAATTCATTCAACAATTATCTGTGACTAATAATCTATACACAACTACTACACATGGTTATATAAAACAGTATGCAGATGATGCAACACTTATCTGTGACTAATAATCTTCACACACCTACTCCACATGGTTCTATAATACAGTCTGCAGATGATTCAACACTTATCTGTGACTCATAATCTACACACAGCTACTCCACATGGTTCTATAATACATTAATCAGATGATTCAACACTTATCTGTGACTAATAATCTACACACACCTACTCCACATGGTTCTATAATACAGTCTGCAGATAATTCAACACTTATCTTTGACTAATAATCTACACACACCTACTCCACATGGTTCCATAATACAGTCTGCAGATGATTCAACACTTATCTGTGACTAAATCTACACACAGCTACTCCACATGGTTTTATAACAAAGTATGCAGATGATTCAACACTTATCTGTGACTAATAATCTAAACACACCTACTCCACATGGTTCTATAATACAGTATGCAGATGATTCAACACTTATCTCTGACTAATAATCTACACAGAGTTACTCCACATGGTTCTATAATACAGTATGCAGAAGATTCAAGACTTATCTGTGAGTAATAATCCACACACAGCTACTCCACATGGTTCTATAATATAGTAGGCAGATGATTCAACACTTATCTGTGTCTAATATTCTAAACATTGTTACTCCACATGGTTGTATAATACAGCCTGATTATGATTCAACACTTATCTGTGACTAATAATCCACATACACCTACTCCACATGGTTCTATAATACAGTCTGCAGATGATTCAATACTTATCTGTGAATTATAATCTACAAACAGCTACTCCACATGGTTCTATAATGCAGTCTGCAGATGATTCAACACTTATCTGTGACTAATAACCTACACACAACTACTCCACATGGTTCTATAATACAGTCTGCAGATGGTTCAACACTTATCTGCGACTAATAACCTATACACACCTACTACACATGGTTCTATAATACAGTACGCAGATGATTCAACCCACCTCCATACGTATCACAAGGGATAAGAAACTAAGAGTAATGCTACTCAATGCCAGAAATCTAAACCTCATGATGCACGCACACAAAACTCTCTTTAGCATGGAGAACATCGATATCTGCACAGTAACAGAAACCTGGTTCAGGGCTCCTGAGAGCACCCCAGCACTACCAGGTTATACCTCATACCATGCTTTTCGGCCCCAAAACTTGGACCGAACAACAAAAGGAGGGGGAGTATCGATATTCATCAAAGATACCCACACCTCCAGGTTGGTGGCAAAGCACGAAGCATCAGATGCTATCCATGTGCAACTAACAGTGGGTAAAACTGCCTTCCAGTTTAAAGCCTGCTACAGACCACCCTCAAAAACCCAGGAACCCCATTCGGCCTTCCTGAGAACACTGGAAAATATAAAGGTCTCTCCAAACACCATTATATTGGGCGAATTCAACTACCCAAACATAGACTGGGAGCATTACTCTAGCTCCAACACCCTAGCCCAAAGGTTCCTAGAATTTATAAACTCAAATGCTATGGAACAACTTGTTACCACTCCCACAAGAGGGGAAAACATACTGGACCTGATCATCACCAACATGGGGACTCTATGCTCCAGACCAGAAGTGTATCCCTCACTGGTAAGATCAGACCATAAACTAATCTCACTGGATATTCACATCCCGACCCCACCCCCTGCCCAGAAAACCACAGTGAAAAACTTCTCTAAAGCAAATTTCACACTCCTCAAAACCGAGGTGGAATCCTACAAAGTCCCTGGGCCTGTGGAAAATACAGCCCAGGCCGCAGAATCCTTTATAAATTCATTCTATGAACACCTTCAGGAATGCATGGATCATGCAATCCCAAACAAAACCAAGACCCAGCCCTCCAAAGGCAGACGTCCTGTCTGGTGGACCCCAGCCAGAAACAAACTATACAATAGACACACCTACTCCACATGGTTCTGTAATACAATATGCAGATGATTCAACACTTATCTTTGACTAATAATCTGCACACCCCTACTCCACATGGTTCTATAATACAGTATGCAGATGATCCAACACTTATCTGTGACTAATAATCTACACACACCTACTCCATATGGTTCTATAATACAGTCTGCAGATGATTCAACACTTATCTGTGACTAATAATCTACACACAGCTACTCCACATTGTTCTATAATACGGTCTGCAGATGATTCAACACGTATCTGTGACTAATAATCTACACACAGCCACTCCACATGGTTCTATAATACAGTCTGCAGATGATTCAGCACTTATCTGTGACTAATAATCTACACACAGCTACTCCACATTGTTCTATAATACAGTCTGCAGATGATTCAACACTTATCTGTGACTAATAATCTACACACAGCTACTCCACATGATTCTATAATACATTACGCAGATGATTCAACACTTATCTGTGACTAATAATCTACACACAGCTACTCCACATTGTTCTATAATACAGTCTGCAGATGATTCAACACTTATCTGTGACTAATAATCTACACACACCTACCCCACATGGTTCTATAATACAGTCTGCAGATAATTTATTCAACAATTATCTGTGACTAATAATCTATACACAACTACTACACATGGTTATATAAAACAGTCTGCAGATGATTCAACATTTATCTGTGACTAATAATCTACACACACCTACCCCACATGGTTCTATAATACAGTATGCAGATAATTTCTTCAACAATTATCTGTGACTAATAATCTATACACAACTACTACACATGGTTATATAAAACAGTCTGCAGATGATTCAACACTTATCTGTGACTCATAATCTACACACAGCTACTCCACATGGTTCTATAATACATTAATCAGATGATTCAACACTTATCTGTGACTAATAATCTACACACAGCTACTCCACATGGTTCTATAATACATTAATCAGATGATTCAACACTTATCTGTGACTAATAATCTACACACACCTACTCCACATGGTTCTATAATACAGTATGCAGATAATTTCTTCAACAATTATCTGTGACTAATAATCTATACACAACTACTACACATGGTTATATAAAACAGTCTGCAGATGATTCAACACTTATCTGTGACTAATAATCTTCACACACCTACTCCACATGGTTCTATAATACAGTCTGCAGATGATTCAACACTTATCTGTGACTCATAATCTACACACAGCTACTCCACATGGTTCTATAATACATTAATCAGATGATTCAACACTTATCTGTGACTAATAATCTACACACAGCTACTCCACATGGTTCTATAATACAGTATGTAGATGATTCAACACTTATCTGTGACTAATAATCTACACACACCTACCCCACATGGTTCTATAATACAGTACGCAGACGATTCAACACTTATCTGTGACTAATAATCTACACACACCTACTCCACATGGTTCTATAATACAGTCTGCAGATGATTCAACACTTATCTGTGACTAATAATCTACACACACCTACTCCACATGGTTCTATAATACAGTATGCAGATGATTCAACATGTATCTGTGACTAATAACCTACACACAGCTAGTCCACATGGTTCTATAACACAGTATGCAGATGATTCAACACTTATCTGTGACTAATAATCTACACACAGCTACTCCACATGGTTCTATAATACAGTATGCAGATGATTCAACACTTATCTGTGACTAATAATCTACACACAGCTACTCCAAATGGTTCTATAATACAGTCTGCAGATGATTCAACACTTATCTGTGACTAATAATCTACACACAGCTACTCCACATGGTTCTATAATACAGTATGCAGATGATTCAACACTTATCTGTGACTAATAATCTACACACAGCTACTCCACATGGTTCTATAATACAGTCTGCAAATGATTCAACACTTATCTGTGACTAATTTTCTACACACACCTACTCCACATGGTTCTATAATACATTAATCAGATGATTCAACACTTATCTGTGACTAATAATCTACACACAGATACTCCACATGGTTCTATAGTACAGTCTGCAGATGATTCAACACTTATCTGTGACTAATAATCTACACACATTGCAAATTACACAACGGCCAGCAGGTTATGTTCCAAAAGCATTTTATTGTAGAATATACATAGGATATAAAAATATATCCTGCTCCAAACCGGTTTCGGTTACCCTTCTTCAGTGGAGCAATGAAAAATGTAAAGAAGCCAACCACAGCATCTGATACCATTTTATAGTGTCAGTCAACACAATCAACCAATCAAAATTCAAAAATAAGTTTTTAGTATTGAATGGACCCAGCACCCCATATTGTGAAACCACAGATTATAATATAAACCCATTCAAATAAGTAAACAAACATGACACAGTAACATGCCTAAATACATCAAAAATAATATGCACACCTAAATAAAGAAACCAAATATTGTGTTTGGGAACATAAACCCAATCACATGAGCAGAATCTGATGTGAATATGTAGAACAAAATAGTTAATAGTATATTTAATGATCAGCAAAAGTAATTGAAGATCTACGTCAGTGTAACATTAATAAATTGTTATATAATATTCTGATATTATGCAAGATCATATATATCATAACAATAAAAGGATATATATCCAAGTAAATGTATTATAGATGATCATTAATGCCCGGCGGAAATAATGCACCCAAATGTATGATCCAATATTTCTCTTTTTGTGTCAAGATATTTTCCCAACCTTGTTGATGACTCCTATCACCAACAATCCGGTCAATAATAGTGAACTTAAATTTTGCGAGGGATGTTTGACAGTGTGTAAATACAGGGCATTAGTTGATTTCTTGTTTCTGATGTTACTCCTATGTTCCCCAATTCTGATTTTAAGAGGCCTAGAGGTCTTGCCCACATAAAATGCAGAACATTGACAAGTGGCAAGATATATCACCCAACTCATCGAGCAATTACCAAAGAATTTTAGGTCATAGACCTTACTAGTATTGGCACTACTAAAAGATTTAGATTTATTAATATCCAAACAGGACATACAATGTCCACAGGGAAAAGTGCCTATCAGTTCTTTGCCCATAATAGTGAGCTGTTTGTACCGTGCCCTCCACTGCCATGATGTTTGAAATGTGAAAACATGGAACTTAAAGTTTTGCCCTTTCTATAAGAAAATTGACAACGTGTCCCAAGGTGTTGTCTAAGAATGTCATTAGCCATCAAGATATTCCAATTTCTATCCACCACTCCTCTAATAACCTGATTATTCCTGCCATATGTGGTAACCAATCTCAAGACCTCATCCCCTTTTTTGTCTTGATGATGGTCCTGATATTGTAAAAGCTGGTCCCTAGTTTTTTTGTCCGACCAATATTTAGCAGATTTGATATCAAAACCAGAATACCCTCTATCATAGAATCTGTTAACAAGATCCAAACTGGCTGTCTCATAGTCTTCCTGACTGGAATTGATTCTTTTGATACGGCAGAATTGAGATTTAGGGATGTTCCGGACAGTGTGGCGGGGGTGCATGCTCGAGGCATGTAGCAGTGTATTATATTCGGGGTATTTCCTATATATTTTGGTGCCTAGTGTGTTGTCTGGCTTCCTATATACACTAACATCCAAGAATTCAATATTGGACCTGCTGCTATTGATTGTGAATTCGATGCCCCAAGGATTACTATTAAGGTAGTCCACAAATTCTTTAAGATATTCAGCATCCACCCGCCACACCATCCAACAATCATCAAGATATCTGCGCCAGATATCCATTTCTACAGTGTAAATATTGTGAGATGTATCATAAATTAGGTATTCTTCTAGGTACGCCATGAACAAATCTGCGTATATGGGGGCAAAGGATGCCCCCATAGCAGTTCCTTGTAACTGCCAATAGCATTCACCTTGAAAAAAGAATACATTTTTATTCAAAACATGCTCACACATACAAATCAAAAGTGTATTAAATCCAGGCCGATATAAGTTGGATTTCTCAAGCCAGTATTGTAATGCTTGAAGACCCGCCCAATGGGGGATGCTGGTGTATAAAGATTTTACATCCAAAGTACAAAGTAACCAATTGGGTTCAAGTTCAGTCTCTGCTATGATTTGTAGAAATTGTGTGGTATCCTTGATTCTAGCTCTTACCTGGGTGAGCAAAGGTTTTAAATATTCAGTCAAGAACACTGAAAGAGGTTCAGTTAAAGAACCATGACCAGACACAATAGGACGGCCAGGTGGGGAAGTCAGGGATTTGTGTATTTTTGGCAGTAAGTAAAGTATCTGTTTATTAGGATCCTTAACTGTCAAATGTTTGACAATAGTATTGGACAAAATGCCATTCTCAACTGCACTACTCAGGAACTCATCAATCTCCTTTTTAAAAGTAGTGGTCGGATCAATGTCCATTTTCATATAGCATTTGTGGTCAGATAACTGTCTTAATCCTTCCTGTGTATAGTGATCCATATCCAAAACCACTACTGCCCCACCTTTATCAGCCTTCACAATTGCAATATCATTGTTGTTTCTTAATTCCTCAAGTGCCTGTCTTTCAGTCTGCTGAATATTGTCTGATAAAATATTAAAGCCATATGGCGGAAAATGTAGATCCCTAAGTACTGCCTGTTGAAAGGCTGTAACATGCATATTAGCAGGAGGTTGAAATGTTGATTTGAGAAACCTAAAGTCAGTAGATCTTTGAGCTGTATTATTTGTCTGATCTGAAAAGAATATCTTAAGGTTTAAACGGCAAAATTCCAAAACATCATTTACAGTTTGATATTGATCACAAAAGAATCCAGGTACGAACCCTAAGCCTTTATTGAGTATTTTTTCTTGTTCCAGTGTTAATTCAACCTTAGACAAATTAAGCACATTTTGAAAAGTAGTTTCATCTATTTTAGAAAAGCTTGCACTATTCCATCCATTGATTCCAGATCTGAACCTATTACGGTGTTTCCTCCCCAGCGTCGTTTCTTCTTACCCCAAAGGGGTAGGTATATTACTTCTTTTCTTATAAGGTGAAAGGTCAGAGGTAATACCCTCACTATCAGTGGGGGAAGACTCATCACCCGAGGTGCTGGTATATGTCTGTTCCCTATTTTTAAGAATTGGTCTGGGTCGTTTCCTAGTTTTGGCACCACTCTTACCCATAGACATATCTTTGAATCTCACTGATTTCTGAAGCTCAAAGGGACGTCCCCTGGCATAATCATTAACGTCCCTATTAAATTTTTTAACTTTTCTATCTTTAATCAATTTGTCGTACTGAGTCAGTTCTTTTGATAAATTAGCAACCAGCGTACCATAATTGGTGTTGGATTCAAATTGTTTACAAATACTGCTTAACTCTTTAATCTCAGCAATATTTGAGTCTATTGTCCTTTCATAATAGTCTGTCAATATTTGTACAAACTTCATAGATCCCTCTTGAACTGCCTCAAACCACTCATTGGTCAGCCTCTCTTCAGATCTGCTGACCATGGGCTTTAACTTAATTCTAAGTCCACGTGGTACTAATTTTTTATGTAAATAAGCCTTAAAAAGACGTAGATGCCAAATATTTGCTCTCAGCCCCTTAAAGGCTTTCTCCAAATTACAAAATGCAAATTGGCATTCATCACTAGAGGGAGTGGTCTGTTGATCCATAGTACTGTTGCTTGAGATCGATTCCAGTCCAAAGACATGGATATCCTCTCTATCAGCACACATACCCTGCAAAATACTATCCAGATTCATAATGACTGTCTCAGCAAAACCAAATAGGAAAGAACGTGGTGCCAAAACTGGAAACAATCCCAAAAGACCCCTGCTCAGAAAAGGCAGGAGTAAACTATATCCAATTAGTATGGAATATATTAAATATAAAAATACCAGTAACTCAGGGGAACCACCAACAACACTAAGTCCAGCTATATCCCAAAACCAATGTTGGCCAAAAAAACACAAAGTCCAAGGTAAATAGAACACCTCTTAGGACCTAAAAAATAATGGCCAAATAGATAAATGGATAATACTAGTGACTGATAAGTAAATTCAGTTCAAAAAAATCACATAACCTATCAGATAGTTTTTAGGAACATAGTCTAAATATTAACAAAATAAACAACCTCAGACCATCAGAATGTAGGTAATACAAATAATGTCCGACGTATAAATGTCTAGTGAAAAAAGATTCAGTCTGATGTCACAATGACCAAATAAATAAATGAATAGTAGTAATGACTGATATATAAATTCAGTTCAAAAATTCAGATACCAAATCCTATCTGATAGTTGTTAGGAACATAGTATAGATATTAGCAAGATAAACAACCTTAAACAACCTTAAACCATCAGAATGTAGGTAATGTAAAAGGGTTCAAAATATTGGTGTCTAGTGAAAAAAGATCCAGTCATATATCCCAATATTAGTAATAAGGCTGGTAATAATATGTTGTACCAATATTAATAGATAATTTCTAGTAAATACCATAAGGCGCAAAAGGCATAAAGCAATGCCTATATGATATTTTATCCAACATCAAACCCACATATCCCTAGTATAATCACAGATGTATAAAACACCATATATAAGTAATGTCTCCCTGTACTGTGTATCAAAAAATATAAATCCTATATTACCGTGTAACTGAGGGACCTTTGGACCATACCGGAGTAGAAATACAACTAAACGGCATCACCATAGTCTAAACAATCACTTAGATATCACAAAAAGGTCTATCCGATACAATATAGACAATTGCAGATCAAAAAGCCACAGATCAGCCGATACTCAAGCACTAGTAAATAAATCATAAAGTAATGCCTAAAGAGTGCAAAAAAACACCCAAAAATAGGCTTATGATTGTATAAACAGAACAAATCAGATTATAACCATAAATTAGGCCCACCGTTACTCATACACCAATAGTTAATGCATCCAATTTAAGAATGAACTTATTGGTAAATAGTCGGAAGCATAATACTATAAATTTACATGAAATACCCTAAATAGTCTTTTCATAATCCCACCTTAACATTAGGTAAGGACCACACACCGACACAATTCAGGGTGTACAATGGACCCAAAATAACTTAATGCAAACCTGATGGTCGATTATCACAAAACTTTGTATAATCTAAACAATGTACAACCTAGACCAACCACCATCATATAGATATCTGGGTATGTCTAGAGATGTGGTTAGAACAAAGGCTCACTCACCAGGCCACTTCGTACTCAAATGAGTACAGAAAAAGTAAACCAAGACACTTGCGCTTAATGTTAACAAACACCCAAGCATTGCTAAACCCCATGCAGACTTGCAAATGTAACCCCAGAATACCTAATTTGTATATAAATACAATACTAGTCACCATATGAATATTCGGTCCTAATATGATATTAAAATTCTTAGACCAGAAAAAAGCGACTGAAACCAAAAGGTGTTCCAAATTACATTGCACACACATACATGTTTAGAATAAAGTGAAAAACATTAACACTTAATAATAAACCCAGCCTGGTAATTAAACACATTAGCAATGCAATATACAAGTCAAATGAGTCCTTATTGTTGATCCGTAGCGCCCATCATGTTTCCATATCAAAAGACCTTGAACTGAAAACCAAAAAGATTATAATACAGTGGTTTTCAAAGGCAAAATGATGTCCATAGTACATTCATAGTGTACATCAGATAGGATTTGGTATCTGAATTTTTGAACTGAATTTATATATCAGTCATTACTACTATTCATTTATTTATTTGGTCATTGTGACATCAGACTGAATCTTTTTTCACTAGACATTTATACGTCGGACATTATTTGTATTACCTACATTCTGATGGTCTGAGGTTGTTTATTTTGTTAATATTTAGACTATGTTCCTAAAAACTATCTGATAGGTTATGTGATTTTTTTGAACTGAATTTACTTATCAGTCACTAGTATTATCCATTTATCTATTTGGCCATTATTTTTTAGGTCCTAAGAGGTGTTCTATTTACCTTGGACTTTGTTTTTTTGGCCAACATTGGTTTTGGGATATAGCTGGACTTAGTGTTGTTGGTGGTTCCCCTGAGTTACTGGTATTTTTATATTTAATATATTCCATACTAATTGGATATAGTTTACTCCTGCCTTTTCTGAGCAGGGGTCTTTTGGGATTGTTTCCAGTTTTGGCACCACGTTCTTTCCTATTTGGTTTTGCTGAGACAGTCATTATGAATCTGGATAGTATTTTGCAGGGTATGTGTGCTGATAGAGAGGATATCCATGTCTTTGGACTGGAATCGATCTCAAGCAACAGTACTATGGATCAACAGACCACTCCCTCTAGTGATGGATGCCAATTTGCATTTTGTAATTTGGAGAAAGCCTTTAAGGGGCTGAGAGCAAATATTTGGCATCTACGTCTTTTTAAGGCTTATTTACATAAAAAATTAGTACCACGTGGACTTAGAATTAAGTTAAAGCCCATGGTCAGCAGATCTGAAGAGAGGCTGACCAATGAGTGGTTTGAGGCAGTTCAAGAGGGATCTATGAAGTTTGTACAAATATTGACAGACTATTATGAAAGGACAATAGACTCAAATATTGCTGAGATTAAAGAGTTAAGCAGTATTTGTAAACAATTTGAATCCAACACCAATTATGGTACGCTGGTTGCTAATTTATCAAAAGAACTGACTCAGTACGACAAATTGATTAAAGATAGAAAAGTTAAAAAATTTAATAGGGACGTTAATGATTATGCCAGGGGACGTCCCTTTGAGCTTCAGAAATCAGTGAGATTCAAAGATATGTCTATGGGTAAGAGTGGTGCCAAAACTAGGAAACGAC
This sequence comes from Protopterus annectens, assembly GCF_019279795.1. Lineage (NCBI taxonomy): Eukaryota > Metazoa > Chordata > Ceratodontiformes > Protopteridae > Protopterus > Protopterus annectens. Next base: position 984,050,643 of record NC_056733.1, read on the forward strand.
CCAGACCAATTCTTAAAAATAGGGAACAGACATATACCAGCACCTCGGGTGATGAGTCTTCCCCCACTGATAGTGAGGGTATTACCTCTGACCTTTCACCTTATAAGAAAAGAAGTAATATACCTACCCCTTTTGGGGTAAGAAGAAACGACGCGGGGGGAGGAAACACCGTAATAGGTTCAGATCTGGAATCAATGGATGGAATAGTGCAAGCTTTTCTAAAATAGATGAAACTACTTTTCAAAATGTGCTTAATTTGTCTAAGGTTGAATTAACATTGGAACAAGAAAAAATACTCAATAAAGGCTTAGGGTTCATAGGTTCGTACCTGGATTCTTTTGTGATCAATATCAAACTGTAAATGATGTTTTGGAATTTTGCCGTCGTTTAAACCTTAAGATATTCTTTTCAGATCAGACAAATAATACAGCTCAAAGATCTACTGACTTTAGGTTTCTCAAATCAACATTTCAACCTCCTGCTAATATGCATGTTACAGCCTTTCAACAGGCAGTACTTAGGGATCTACATTTTCCGCCATATGGCTTTAATATTTTATCAGACAATATTCAGCAGACTGAAAGACAGGCACTTGAGGAATTAAGAAACAACAATGATATTGCAATTGTGAAGGCTGATAAAGGTGGGGCAGTAGTGGTTTTGGATATGGATCACTATACACAGGAAGGATTAAGACAGTTATCTGACTACAAATGCTATATGAAAATGGACATTGATCCGACCACTACTTTTAAAAAGGAGATTGATGAGTTCCTGAGTAGTGCAGTTGAGAATGGCATTTTGTCCAATACTATTGTCAAACATTTGACAGTTAAGGATCCTAATAAACAGATACTTTACTTACTGCCAAAAATACACAAATCCCTGACTTCCCCACCTGGCGTCCTATTGTGTCTGGTCATGGTTCTTTAACTGAACCTCTTTCAGTGTTCTTGACTGAATATTTAAAACCTTTGCTCACCCAGGTAAGAGCTAGAATCAAGGATACCACACAATTTCTACAAATCATAGCAGAGACTGAACTTGAACCCAATTGGTTACTTTGTACTTTGGATGTAAAATCTTTATACACCAGCATCCCCCATTGGGCGGGTCTTCAAGCATTACAATACTGGCTTGAGAAATCCAACTTATATCGGCCTGGATTTAATACACTTTTGATTTGTATGTGTGATCATGTTTTGAATAAAAATGTATTCTTTTTTCAAGGTGAATGCTATTGGCAGTTACAAGGAACTGCTATGGGGGCATCCTTTGCCCCCATATACGCAGATTTGTTCATGGCGTACCTAGAAGAATACCTAATTTATGATACATCTCACAATATTTACACTGTAGAAATGGATATCTGGCGCAGATATCTTGATGATTGTTGGATGGTGTGGCGGGTGGATGCTGAATATCTTAAAGAATTTGTGGACTACCTTAATAGTAATCCTTGGGGCATCGAATTCACAATCAATAGCAGCAGGTCCAATATTGAATTCTTGGATGTTAGTGTATATAGGAAGCCAGACAACACACTAGGCACCAAAATATATAGGAAATACCCCGAATATAATACACTGCTACATGCCTCGAGCATGCACCCCCGCCACACTGTCCGGAACATCCCTAAATCTCAATTCTGCCATATCAAAAGAATCAATTCCAGTCAGGAAGACTATGAGACAGCCAGTTTGGATCTTGTTAACAGATTCTATGATAGAGGGTATTCTGGTTTTGATATCAAATCTGCTAAATATTGGTCGGACAAAAAAACTAGGGACCAGCTTTTACAATATCAGGACCATCATCAAGACAAAAAAGGGGATGAGGTCTTGAGATTGGTTACCACATATGGCAGGAATAATCAGGTTATTAGAGGAGTGGTGGATAGAAATTGGAATATCTTGATGGCTAATGACATTCTTAGACAACACCTTGGGACACGTTGTCAATTTTCTTATAGAAAGGGCAAAACTTTAAGTTCCATGTTTTCACATTTCAAACATCATGGCAGTGGAGGGGCACGGTACAAACAGCTCACTATTATGGGCAAAGAACTGATAGGCACTTTTCCCTGTGGACATTGTATGTCCTGTTTGGATATTAATAAATCTAAATCTTTTAGTAGTGCCAATACTAGTAAGGTCTATGACCTAAAATTCTTTGGTAATTGCTCGATGAGTTGGGTGATATATCTTGCCACTTGTCAATGTTCTGCATTTTATGTGGGCAAGACCTCTAGGCCTCTTAAAATCAGAATTGGGGAACATAGGAGTAACATCAGAAACAAGAAATCAACTAATGCCCTGTATTTACACACTGTCAAACATCCCTCGGCAAAATTTAAGTTCACTATTATTGACCGGATTGTTGGTGATAGGAGTCATCAACAAGGTTGGGAAAATATCTTGACACAAAAAGGGAAATATTGGATCATACATTTGGGTGCATTATTTCCGCCGGGCATTAATGATCATCTATAATACATTTACTTGGATATATATCCTTTTATTGTTATGATATATATGATCTTGCATAATATCAGAATATTATATAACAATTTATTAATGTTACACTGACGTAGATCTTCAATTACTTTTGCTGATCATTAAATATACTATTAACTATTTTGTTCTACATATTCACATCAGATTCTGCTCATGTGATTGGGTTTATGTTCCCAAACACAATATTTGGTTTCTTTATTTAGGTGTGCATATTATTTTTGATGTATTTAGGCATGTTACTGTGTCATGTTTGTTTACTTATTTGAATGGGTTTATATTATAATCTGTGGTTTCACAATATGGGGTGCTGGGTCCATTCAATACTAAAAACTTATTTTTGAATTTCGATTGGTTGATTGTGTTGACTGACACTATAAAATGGTATCAGATGCTGTGGTTGGCTTCTTTACATTTTTCATTGCTCCACTGAAGAAGGGTAACCGAAACCGGTTTGGAGCAGGATATATTTTTATATCCTATGTATATTCTACAATAAAATGCTTTTGGAACATAACCTGCTGGCCGTTGTGTAATTTGCATAGTTTGGTTGACCGTGCATCGCTCCACGTGAGAGGTTTGGTGTGTTTGGTAATAATCTACACACACCTACTCCACATGGTTCTATAATACAGTATGCAGATGATTCAACATGTATCTGTGACTAATAACCTACACACAGCTAGTCCACATGGTTCTATAATACAGTATGCAGATGATTCAACACATATCTGTGACTAATAATCTACACACAGCTACTCCACATGGTTCTATAATACAGTACGCAGACGATTCAACACTTATCTGTGACTAATAATCTACACACAGCTACTCCACATGGTTCTATAATACAGTATGCAGATGATTCAACACTTATCTGTGACTAATAATATGCACATAGCTAATCCACATGGTTCTAAAATACAGTGTGCAGATGATTCAACACTTTTCTGTGACTAATAATCTACACACAGCTACTCCAAATGGTTCTATAATACAGTGTGCAGATCATTCAACACTTATCTGTGCCTAATAATCTACACACAGCTACTCCACATGGTTCTATAATACAGTATGCAGATGATTCAACACTTATCTGTGACTAATAATCTACACACAGCTACTCCACATGGTTCTATAATACAGTCTGAAGATGTTTCAACACTTATCTGTGACTAATTATCTACACACACCTACTCCACATGGTTCTATAATACAGTCTGCAGATGATTCAGCACTTATCTGTGACTAATAATCTACACACAGCTACTCCACATGGTTCTATAATACATTACGCAGATGATTCAACACTTATCTGTGACTAATAATCTACACACACCTACTCCACATGGTTCTATAATACAGTATGCAGATGAATCAACACTTATTTGTGACTAATAATCTACACACACCTACCCCCCATGGTTCTATAATACATTATGCAGATAATTCAACACTTATCTCTGACTAATAATCTACACACACCTACCCCACATTGTTCTATAATACAGTATACAGATGATTCAACACTTATCTGTGACTAATAACTTACACAAACCTACGCCACATGGTTCTATAATACAGTATGCAGATGATTCAACACTTATCTGTGATTAATAATCTACACACACCTACTCCACATGGTTCTATAATACAGTCTGCAGATGATCCAACACTTATCTGTGACTAATTATCTACACACACCTACTCCACATGGTTCTATAATACATTAATCAGATGATTCAACACTTATCTGTGACTAATAATCTACACACAGATACTCCACATGGTTCTATAATACAGTCTGCAGATGATTTAACACTTATCTGTGACTAATAATCTACACACACCTACTTCACATGGTTCTATAATACAGTATGCAGATGATTCAACATGTATCTGTGACTAATAACCTACACACAGCTAGTCCACATGGTTCTATAATACAGTATGCAGATGATTCAACACTTATCTGTGACTAATAATCTACACACAGCTACTCCACATGGTTCTATAATACAGTACGCAGACGATTCAACATTTATCTGTGACTAATAATCTACACACAGCTACTCCACATGGTTCTATAATACAGTATGCAGATGATTCAACACTTATCTGTGACTAATAATATGCACATAGCTACTCCACATGGTTCTATAATACAGTCTGCAGATGATTCAACACTTATCTGTGACTAATAATCTACACACAGCTACTCCAAATGGTTCTATAATACAGTGTGCAGATCATTCAACACTTATCTGTGCCTAATAATCTACACACAGCTACTCCACATGGTTCTATAATACAGTCTGCAGATGATTCAACACTTATCTGTGCCTAATAATCTACACACAGCTACTCCACATGGTTCTATAATACAGTGCATGAGCGATTCAACATTTATCTGTGACTAATAATCTACACACAGCTACTCCACATGGTTCTATAATACAGTATGCAGATGATTCAACACTTATCTGTGACTAATAATATGCACATAGCTACTCCACATGGTTCTATAATACAGTCTGCAGATGATTCAACACTTATCTGTGACTAATAATCTACACACAGCTACTCCAAATGGTTCTATAATACAGTGTGCAGATCATTCAACACTTATCTGTGCCTAATAATCTACACACAGCTACTCCACATGGTTCTATAATACAGTCTGCAGATGATTCAACACTTATCTGTGACTAATAATCTACACAGCTACTCCAAATGGTTCTATAATACAGTGTGCAGATCATTCAACACTTATCTGTGCCTAATAATCTACACACAGCTACTCCACATGGTTCTATAATACACTATGCAGATGATTCAACACTTATCTGTGACTAATTATCTACACACACCTACTTTACATGGTTCTATAATACAGTCTGCAGATGATTCAACACTTATCTGTGACTAATAATCTACACACAGCTACTCCACATGGTTCTATAATACATTACGCAGATGATTCAACACTTATCTGTGACTAATAATCTACACACACCTACTCCACATTGTTCTATAATACAGTATGCAGATGATTCAACACTTATTTGTGACTAATAATCTACATACACCTACCCCACATGGTTCTATAATACAGTATACAGATGATTCAACACTTATCTGTGACTAATAACTTACACAAATCTACTCCACATGGTTCTATAATACAGTATGCAGAAGATTCAACACTTATCTGTGATTAATAATCTACACACACCTACTCCACATGGTTCTATAATACAGTATGCAGATGATCCAACACTTATCTGTGAATAATAATCTACACACAGCTACTCCACATGGTTCTATATTACAGTCTGCAGATGATTTAACACTTATCTGTGACTAACAATCTACACACAGCTACTCCACATCGTTCTATAATATAGTCTGCAGATGGTTCAACACTGATCTGTAACTAATAATCTACACACACCTACTCCACATGGTTCTATAATACATTACGCAGATGATTCAACAAATATCTGTGACTAAATCTACACACAGCTACCACACATGGTTCTATAATACAGTATCCAGATGATTCAACACTTATCTGTGACTAATAACCTACACACACCTACTCCACATGGTTCTATAATACAGTACACAGATGATTCAACACTTATCTGTGACTAATAATCTACACACACCTACTCCACATGGCTCTATAATACAGTCTGCAGATGATCAAACACTTATCTGTGACTAATAATCTACACACACCTACTCCATATGGTTCTATAATACAGTCTGCAGATAATTCAACACTTATCTGTGACTAATAATCTACACACACCTACTCCACATTGTTCTATAATACAGTATGCAGATGATTCAACACTTATTTGTGACTAATAATCTACACACACCTACCCCACATGGTTCTATAATACAGTATGCAGATTGCAGACTGTGGTCCCACTTCACAAGGGCGGTGCCTCCACCGACCCTGGAAATTACCGTCCCATTAGCTTGACAAGCCTTATCTGCAAAGCCATGGAGAGGATCATAATGGAACTCATAAATAAAGACATAGGGAACTTGCAGACTTTGGATCCAACCCAGTTTGGCTTTGTCAAAGGCAGATCATGCCTTTTAAACTTGGTTGACTTTTTCGAGACAGTCACCAAGGCCATTGATGAAGGAAAGGCAGTCTATACAGCCTACCTTGACCTGGCAAAGGCCTTTGACACAATACCCCACTCAGGTATCATCGAAAAACTCATCAGCTTGAATTTAAACCCATACATCACAAGATGGGTTGCAAACTGGCTAAGTGACAGAACCCACAGGGTCAGAGTTGCTGGAGCCATGTCAGACTCAAAGCCTGTCACAAGTGGTGTCCCACAGGGCTCAGTCCTGGGTCCACTCTTGTTCGGCATCTACTTTTCTGAAGTACAAGCAAACACAGGAGGGTTATGGCTGACAAAGTTTGCAGATGACTGCAAACTGGGCGCCATAGTCGAAAACACATCTGACACAGATATCCTCCAGAAGGGCCTCACAGAAATGGATAACTGGTGCCAGAGCCATGGCCTAAAGTTGAATGCCAAGAAATGCATAGTCATACCCTTCGGGAAAAACAAGGTTACCCCTAGCTACCATATAGGTGGCAATCCACTGAGCACAGAAGAAGTCATCAGGCATCTGGGGACCCAGGTTGACAGTAGCCTTTCGTTTGACACTCATGTTGCTAAAGTAGTTAGGAAAACCTTCTACATTGCCCACCTGATCATGAAGGATTCACATCTAGATCAAAGGAGGTCATCGTTCCCCTGTACTCATCACTCATTAGACCTATGATTGAGTACAATGCCCCATTCGGAATGTATCTGACCCGACACCTGCAGCAGCTGGAAAGGCCCCAAAAGTTCCTCACCAAAAGGATAAAGGGTCTCAAAATATGTCTTATGCTGCCCGACTGAAAGAACTCCAGCTCTATTCAGTCTCATACCGCTTGCTCAGAGGTGACCTGTGCCTGACATATAAGGCCATGTCAAACCCTGATTTGATGAATATGCTTCACCTCAAAATCTAGATCCCTCAGAACCACAAGGGCGGGAGACTTAAACCTTGACACGGTTATTAATAGAACGTGCTGGAGGGACAGATTCATCACCCAGAGACTCCCTATGCTGTGGAACAAAATCCCGGTACATGTGCGGCAGAGCACCTCGCTGGCCTTGTTCAAGAGGAATCTTGACCAATGTATGGGGGATCGCAGATATACCCCAGGGATTACTTCAGTGTCACTGCTTGACAGAGGCACAGCAAAATAATAGGCATAGTTTTATTCAAACAAAAGGGGTGGCGAAAGCCAAATAACTATGGGCTAGGCTTATAAATGCCCTTGGGCAGATAGCCTAGTATGAACCTATGAACCTATGAACACTTATCTGTGACTAATAATCTACATACACCTACCCCACATGGTTCTATAATACAGTATACAGATGATTCAACACTTATCTGTGACTAATAACTTACACAAATCTACTCCACATGGTTCTATAATACAGTATGCAGATGATTCAACACTTATCTGTGATTAATAATCTACACACACCTACTCCACATGGTTCTATAATACAGTATGCAAATGATCCAACACTTATCTGTGAATAATAATCTACACACAGCTACTCCAAATGGTTCTATAATACAGTGTGCAGATCATTCAACACTTATCTGTGCCTAATAATCTACACACAGCTACTCCACATGGTTCTATAATACAGTACGCAGACGATTCAACACTTATCTGTGACTAATAATCTACACACACCTACTCCACATGGTTCTATAATACGGTCTGCAGATGATTCAACACTTATCTGTGACTAATAATTTACACACAGCTACTCCACATGGTTCTATAATACAGTCTGCAGATGATTCAACACTTATCTGTGACTAATTATCTACACACACCTACTCCACATGGTTCTATAATACATTAATCAGATGATTCAACACTTATCTGTGACTAATAATCTACACACAGATACTCCACATGGTTCTATAATACAGTCTGCAGATGATTCAACATGTATCTGTGACTAATAACCTACACACAGCTAGTCCACATGGTTCTATAATACAGTATGCAGATGATTCAACACTTATCTGTGACTAATAATCTACACACAGCTACTCCACATGGTTCTATAATACAGTACGCAGACGATTCAACACTTATCTGTGACTAATAATCTACAAACAGCTACTCCACATGGTTCTATAATACAGTATGCAGATGATTCAACACTTATCTGTGACTAATAATATGCACATAGCTACTCCACATGGTTCTATAATACAGTCTGCAGATGATTCAACACTTATCTGTGACTAATAATCTACACACAGCTACTCCAAATGGTTCTATAATACAGTGTGCAGATCATTCAACACTTATCTGTGCCTAATAATCTACACACAGCTACTCCACATGGTTCTATAATACAGTATGCAGATGATTCAACACTTATCTGTGACTAATAATTTACACACAGCTACTCCACATGGTTCTATAATACAGTCTGCAGATGATTCAACACTTATCTGTGACTAATTATCTACACACACCTACTCCACATGGTTCTATAATACATTAATCAGATGATTCAACACTTATCTGTGACTAATAATCTACACACAGATACTCCACATGGTTCTATAATACAGTCTGCAGATGATTCAACATGTATCTGTGACTAATAACCTACACACAGCTAGTCCACATGGTTCTATAATACAGTATGCAGATGATTCAACACTTATCTGTGACTAATAATCTACACACAGCTACTCCACATGGTTCTATAATACAGTACGCAGACGATTCAACACTTATCTGTGACTAATAATCTACAAACAGCTACTCCACATGGTTCTATAATACAGTATGCAGATGATTCAACACTTATCTGTGACTAATAATATGCACATAGCTACTCCACATGGTTCTATAATACAGTCTGCAGATGATTCAACACTTATCTGTGACTAATAATCTACACACAGCTACTCCAAATGGTTCTATAACACAGTGTGCAGATCATTCAACACTTATCTGTGCCTAATAATCTACACACAGCTACTCCACATGATTCTATAATACAGTCTGCAGATGAGTCAACACTTATCTGTGACTAATAATCTACACACAGCTACTCCAAATGATTCTATAATACAGTGTGCAGATCATTCAACACTTATCTGTGCCTAATAATCTACACACAGCTACTCCACATGGTTCTATAATACAGTATGCAGATGATTCAACACTTATCTGTGACTAATAATCTACACACAGCTACTCCACATGGTTCTATAATACAGTCTGCAGATGATTCAACACTTATCTGTGACTAATTATCTACACACACCTACCCCACATGGTTCTATAATACAGTCTGCAGATGATTCAACACTTATCTGTGACTAATGATCTACACACAGCTACTCCACATGGTTCTATAATACAGTCTGCAGATGATTCAACACTTATCTGTGACTAATTATCTACACACACCTACCCCACATGGTTCTATAATACAGTCTGCAGATGATTCAACACTTATCTGTGACTAATAATCTACACACAGCTACTCCACATGGTTCTATAATACATTACGCAGATGATTCAACACTTATCTGTGACTAATAATCTACACACACCTACTCCACATTGTTCTATAATACAGTATGCAGATGATTCAACACTTATTTGTGACTAATAATCTACACACACCTACCCCACATGGTTCTATAATACAGTATACAGAGGATTCAACACTGCTCTCTGACTAATAATATACACACAGCTACTCCACATGGTTCTATAATACAGTATACAGATGATTCAACACTTATCTGTGACTAATAACTTACACAAATCTACTCCACATGGTTCTATAATACAGTATGCAGATGATTCAACACTTATCTGTGATTAATAATCTACATACACCTACCCCACATGGTTCTATAATACAGTATACAGATGATTCAACACTTATCTGTGACTAATAACTTACACAAATCTACTCCACATGGTTCTATAATACAGTATGCAGATGATTCAACACTTATCTGTGATTAATAATCTACACACACCTACTCCACATGGTTCTATAATACAGTATGCAGATGATCCAACACTTATCAGTGAATAATAATCCACACACAGCTACTCCACATGGTTCTATATTACAGTCTGCAGATGATTCAACACTTATCTGTGACTCAGATACATGATGATACTAGAAATAATATTAGAGAATAATGTATTTACATACAATGGGAAATATTATCTACAGAAAAAGGGAACAGCAATGGGGACACCAGTAGCCAACTCCTATGCTAATCTAGTGATGGCATACTGGGAGGAGACTTATGTACAAAGCAATAATCCATACTTAGAGAATATAAAATTCTACAAGAGTTTTGTAGATGATATTTTTCTCGTTTGGGACAATACTACAGATATGCTAAACGAGTTTGTTATCTATATTAATGGAACAACGGATTTTTTGAATTTTGAGCACTCCTCATCAATTGAGAACATTGATTTCCTGGATGTATGAATTACAAAGACTGGAATGAGAATCGATACAGATCTCTATAGAAAGGAATGTTGGAGGAATAATCTACTACATAAAGAGAGCATGCACCCTAGACATATCTTCCCAAACATAGTTAAGAATCAGTCACTACGGGTCTCCAGACTGGTGACAGATGAAACAAGAAATAAAGAACAACAAAAAACATTGAAGAAGAACTTTGTAATGAGAGGCTATGATAAGGCCAATGTTGAAAAAGTCATCATGGAATGTGACCAATCTAGAAAAGGGAAAGGGAAACCATACCTTCATAGGCATGGCAATAGAGAAAAAGGAAATTCAAATGAGACCATACAAAACAAACATACTCGATTAATTATACCATACACTAACAAAAATAATCAAATAATAGAAATAATAAATAAGAATTGGCCGTTACTTATGATAGATGATCGGATAAAGGAAATAGCGGGTGATAGGCCCAATATTACTTATAAAAACATGAAGTCCCTAAAAAGGCTACTTTGTTATGAACATAATGACCACAAAAGTGACAATATTCCACAGTCAATAAGAAAAGGGACCTTTGCCTGCAGAAACTGCAATCAATGTAGCTATATGCTAAATGGTAATGAATTTATACATCCGGACAATGGAAAGAAAATTAATTTTGACAAGTATGCAGACTGCAGAAGTAGGGACCTTGTATATATAGCACAATGCCAATGTTGTTCCTCATTTTATATAGGGAAAACAAACAGAACCCTAAGAGAAAGAGTTAGAGAACATGTTTACGCTATTAACAAAGAGAATGAGAACAATGCACTAGCGAAACATGTTATCATGAAAGGAACAAGACATAGATTTAAGTTCATGGTATTGGAATTGATCATGAGAACTGATAGATTAGGAAACATCAAAAACTATACCGAAGAAAAAGAGAATAAATGGATCATTAGACTCCAGGCCTATAAGGGACATGGTTTGAATGAAAAAGTCTCATTAAAACCATTCCTTATGGCCAGGCCATACAAACATTGATTCAACACATCCCATGCTTGAATTTTGATTTTTTATGCTAATATACATATTAAACTGATAAAAGACTAATATATTTCAATGATTTATGCTGTGATGAATCCCAGGGGATTTTACCCTAGACTAAACATCTTAGATATACATCTTATTTCTTTATGAAAATGACACTATTCACATGATTTATTTTATACACATTAGATAGAGAATAGATAGTTTTTTTAGAAGAAATATAAATTCATGTTTTCATATAAATTGCTATGTAATTATATCATGTACACTAATTATATTATGTATAATATTCATTCACTATCATTTTAAAATATATCTTTAAACTATAAATTACGATATATGATATATGTTTCATCTCAAGAATTTATATGCAAATGATTTTAACTTTTTATTGCTACACAAACTTTATAATTTTAAAAAGCAGTTCTTGATTTATATAGTTAGGATTTATATAGTTAGGATTTATGCTTGCATTTTTAATATCATTCAAATTTAAATGTAATATGTTTCTTTAAGCACTGTTTGCACTTTAAAAGTGATCATTACCATGGCTAATAGAATAATGAGCATTTTAAAAAATATATATAAAGGCATGATGGGAATGTATTTTTTGAGGTCTGAAGAAACGTTTTAACTGAACGTGAAAGCGCTAACCAGTTTGTTTGTTCAATAAATTATCTGTGTTACACTAAATTATATTTCAGATTTAAAACTTAGTCTTGGATCTTAATCAT
>NC_056733.1:984064024-984141524 GCF_019279795.1 Protopterus annectens
TTAATTTTTTCTACACACCTACTCCACGTGGTTCTATAATATAGTATGCAGATAAGTCAACACTTATTTGTGACTAATAATCTAAACACACCTACTCCGCATGGTTCTATAATACAGTCTGCAGATGATTCAACACTTATCTGTGACTAATAATCTACACACAGCTACTCCACATGGTTCTATAATACAGTCTGCAGATGATTCAACACTTATCTGTGACTAATAATCTACTCACAGCTGCTCCACATAGTTCTATAACAAAGTATGCAGATGATCCAACACTTATCTCTTACTAATAAACTACACACACCTACTCCACATGGTTCTATAATACAGTCGGCAGATGATTCCACACTTATCTGTGACTATTAATCTACACACACTTACTCCACATGGTTCTATAATACAGTAATCAGATGATTCAACACTTATCTGTGACTAATAATCTACACACACCTACTCCACATGGTTCTATAAAACAGTTTGCAGATGATTCAACACTTAACTGTGACTAATAACCTACACACAGCTACTCCACATGGTTCTATAATACAGTACGCAGATTTTTCAACGTGTATCCGTCACTAATAGTCTACACACACCTTCTAAACATGGTTCTATAATACAGTCTGCAGATGATTCAACACTTATCTGTGACTAATAATTTACACACATCTACTCCACATGGTTCTGTAATACAGTGTGCAGATGATTTAACACTTATCTGTGACTAATAACCTACACACAGCTACTCCACATGGTTCTTTATTCTTTATTCTTTATTCTTTATTAGATTTGTACTCTGAGGGTATGTGCCAGAAACTACAGCTAGAATTGCTTTGAAACAGTCCTTAAGCCTGTTTTCATCTATATTCACTACATTAAAGCACGTGTGTTTACTCTATCTCTCCCCAGGTATCTGCCCGGTAAATCTCCACCGCGTGGCCACCAAGAACTAGCCCCATAGTTTTAAAAGTGAAATAAGAGGAATTTCCACTGCAAGACTGCACAGGCAGATACTGACGACCTGAACAAGTGCAACGACTTCCCCGGAACAAGGTCAATAACTAACTTTTTAACAAAAGGACCTTGTAACAGTTTTACCTTTAAATAGCATACCAGGCAGTTGAGACATATAATATCTACTCAGCCTACTGCCTACGGTAGCTAAATGACATCAGGAATTTATCCCTAAAAGTCTGCTACTAAATTTAGCATAAAAGTGTAGCCATAGCGTGGACTTCAGTTCCACCCCAAACAACTTTGCTACCTACAAGCAGGTCGAGCAGCCATTATTAAAGGCTTTTTTCACTCACCTGCTTTACAAGTCTTGAGAGATAGTAAATTTCTGTTGAGTGGTGTATGGTGAGTAAACCCCTCCCTCTCTCAAGCGACGTAGAGGAGTTTTTAAATACCCCTGCTAGTTTCCGCCAAAATCAAAGATACTAGTGTGTGTATCTTTTTTCCGCCTAGCGGACTGCTCCTGCCCCAAGGTATGCAACATTGTATATATTTACTTATTTAATACTTTACTATCTATGTATCTGCAGATAAATGCCTGTACTTTCACTGTTATCAACTGTTTTTGATGTACTGTGCTCATTTTATATTACTCAGACTGCCGATAATTGCTAGTTATTTAACTGTTAACAACTGTTTTTTTGAAGCATTGTGCTCAACTTATGATTCTCGGCACAGTGTTAGGCGTGTTAAACTGCAATAAGTAAACCGTTGTTTTGCTACAATCTTACAGCAGATAAAGGCTATATTGATGTGTCGCTAAACCCAGAAAGCTAACACTAAAACTTGCGCACACTGTAGAACCGCTGATGACTTGGGAGTGACGCCAATCCTCGTCGGCGAACTCAGAATCATACTACGGTTCCAGTGAGCTTGGCAAACACGCCGATAGACTAATTTAAGTCGGCGTACTGCCTCGCCAATTCACAAAGAATGTATGGTGTTTACAACTGCATCTTGTAATTGCATCATTATAACTACTGCTTAGCTTTATTAGATTTGTACTCTGAGGGTATGTGCCAGAAACTACAGCTAGAATTGCTTTGAAACAGTCCTTAAGCCTGTTTTCATCTATATTCACTACATTAAAGCACGTGTGTTTACTCTATCTCTCCCCAGGTATCTGCCCGGTAAATCTCCACCGCGTGGCCACCAAGAACTAGCCCCATAGTTTTAAAAGTGAAATAAGAGGAATTTCCACTGCAAGACTGCACAGGCAGATACTGACGACCTGAACAAGTGCAACGACTTCCCCGGAACAAGGTCAATAACTAACTTTTTAACAAAAAGGACCTTGTAACAGTTTTACCTTTAAATAGCATACCAGGCAGTTGAGACATATAATATCTACTCAGCCTACTGCCTACGGTAGCTAAATGACATCAGGAATTTATCCCTAAAAGTCTGCTACTAAATTTAGCATAAAAGTGTAGCCATAGCGTGGACTTCAGTTCCACCCCAAACAACTTTGCTACCTACAAGCAGGTCGAGCAGCCATTATTAAAGGCTTTTTTCACTCACCTGCTTTACAAGTCTTGAGAGATAGTAAATTTCTGTTGAGTGGTGTATCCCCACTCCGCTTCGCCCTCGCTTCGCTCGGGCTCGCTCCGCGCCCCACCCTGCCCCCTAATTCCACCCGCCCCCACTATCTCTACTTATATTTGCTCAATAACCACACCCTAAACATCCCAGAACCAATTGAATTCGCCCATACTTCAATTACATCCACTCCCATTACTCCGGTAGTCAAATATACTAATCATCCTATTTTGCAGTCCCACCTAGTAAAAAATACCGCCACTACCTATTAATTATGTCAAAAACTAAGTACCTTCTCATCCCCCTTATACTGTCTCTTGTAATTATTCCATACTTGCTAACTAGCTATGAAAACCTAAAGCTCACAGGATGTCACTACCCTAAGGGTCAAACTAGTAATCCCACAAAACAGTTCCCTAATAAACCGTCTCCTTTCTATCCCTCTATTAAGTTGTCAGGCAAAAACCGTATATACCTCACCCAACTATACCCAAAGGACCCAACAACTAAACAAGGACAAAAGATACTCTATAAACTCCTAAAACTCTTAGCTCAATGGAAAAAACATATTATGATAGACGGCGATATACACCCAAACCCAGGTCCAACCCCCATCCCCACTACAGATATGCCAAACCCAGGCCCAACCTCCAACCCTAATACTGTCATACCAATACCAACCCAAAGGACGGCCTGCTCCCTTCTCATCTTCCATCTTAACGTTAGAAGCATCAACAATAAACTTCAAAACCTACATGCCATGATAGCCACACACCTCCCCGATATTATGTGCCTATCAGAAACATGGCTTAAACCGATCATCAAAGATGAAGAAATTCTCCCACCTGGATATAATATTTTAAGGGCCGACCGTAAAAAAAAAAGGGGTGGTGGTATAGCTGTCCTGTTCAAAAGTTCACTAAATATCATATTGCACCCTATCCAACCCCCTATAACAGCCAATGCAGAAACACTAGCCTTAAAAATTTGCCTAAATAACCAAAAAAGTATTAACCTCTTTGTAATATATATTCCACCTGGGAACAATTTAGAAACCATGGAGTTAACATTAAACTGGCTAGCTACAAACTACCCTCAAGAAACCATCGTACTAGGTGATGTTAACATCGACTGGACACTATGTTCAGGACAGACCAATCCCACACCCATTAACCTGTATGGATTCTCCCAAAATATAATCTCTGCAACAAGAATAGGTAACACTTACCAAAAAGAAAGCATACTAGATTGGATCCTAACCAATAACCATGCCCATAAGTATACCACGGGACCCTTCCTAATGACCTAAGTGACCATCTTGTCACTTTCTTAATCAAACACAAAGTCTCTAGGACAAATCTTCCATTACATAGACTTATAAGAAATAAGAAGAAATTTGTTCCGTCACAATTTTTGCAGAACTCAAGTCCTGCAACTGGACAAAGCTAAAAACCTTACCCCTAGAGGAGAGCGTGTCATTCTTTAATGAAACATTCCTAAAAATTCTCGACATCCATGCTCCTAACCGACTCACTAGGACAAAGGTGAAGATAGCTCCCTGGCTAACCAAAGAAACAAAAACCAAAATTAAAATTAGAGATAAAGCATGGGACAAATGGCGAGCCACCAAGGCACCCCAAGACCGCATTAAATCCCAGGAACTTAGAAATGCAACCAAAAAGCTAGCACAATGGATAAAAGAACTATTTCTGTCACCTTCAAGACAAACACCAGAATAACCCCAAAAAGTTCTGGGCAGGCTTAAACAATCTCCTCCACCCTGGGAAATCAGCCACTCCTACCCCTGAGACCCTTATTGACAAAAAACCTGAAGTCATAGCTAATACCTTTAACTCCTTCTTTACTGAAACTATTCAATCTCTAGCCAACCAACTTCCTCCCCCTCCCTTACCCCAAACTAATGTTATTGAAGCCACCTTTCCATCCTTTAAAATACAGCCTATCCCTACCTCTTACATCAAAACCTTACTGAAAAACTTAAACCTACCACCCTCTCGGCAGATCAGCTCCCAGCTGAATACCTGCAAATAGCAGCTGATGCTATAGCCTACCCCATCTCCATCCTGATAAACAGAACCTTTACTGAGGCCACAATACCCAATATCTGGAAAATATCCTCGTAATACCACTACATAAAGGTGGTCCTCTACTGAGACATCGAATTATAGACCCATAGCAATTCTATCCCCATTAGCTAAGATCATGGAAAGATGTGTTCATAAACAATTTCTTAATCACCTCTCTCTTAATAATCTTTTGACCAAATCTCAACACGGCTTTAGACCCTACCATAGTACGACCACTGCCCTCCTATCCTTTACCGACTCAATTAATAAAAATCGTAACAACAAAAATATCCTCTGCCCTATTTCTTGACCTGTCAAAAGCCTTTGACATGGTCAATCACCAACTACTGCTACAGACGCTAAAACCTTCCACCGATAATTCAGCCCTCAATTGGTTCCATGCCTATCTCTCCGGAAGGCAACAGGCAGTCCAATGGCAAAATAAGCTCTCTCAACCCTTACCCAATACCATAGGAGTTCCACAAGGCTCCATTCTAGGTCCCCTTCTCTTCTCCGTGTTTATAAATGAACTCCACTCAGTTATGCCTCAAGCCACATGCATCCAATATGCCGACGACTCCACCCTCATCTGCTCTAATGCAGCTCTCCCTGACCTACAAGTAATGACCCAACAGTGCTTTAGTACAATTGAAAAATGGCTATCAGAAAGGAATCTCATCCTAAATCCCAAAAAAACCAAGCTATTACTATTCTTTCCCACCTCAGCTCCTTCTCCAGTGCAATACCCCCCACTAGATAACAATAGCACCTTCTTCGTTCAATCTAATAATGGCACCATAATTAACCCTGATACTAACACTAAACTACTAGGGGTCATTATTGACAATAAACTTAAATTTAACTTACACATCAGTCAAACCATAAAGACTGTAAATAAGAAACTTGGATCGCTGTATAGAATTAAGAACTTCCTTACCCCCATTGCCAAACTTACCATAGCACGTACCCATCTTCTCTCCACACTACTGTATGCTTCCCCTGTTTTCTCTTTCCTCAACATAGGGGACATCAAGAAACTTTCCGTGACTTACAACCACATTGCTAGATTCATTACAGGTGCCCCTTATAGAACGCATCACTGCCTTAACCTAAAGAAACTTGACTGGTTAGAACTTCCAAATATTCTCAAACTTAACCAACTCTCCGAAGCATATAAAATTATCAAAGAACCTGAAAAAACTCCTCACTAGACAACCTACTGACCCCTACCTCAACCTAAGTAGTCTTCGCTCCTCTAACAGATTACTGGTCCAAACCATCAAATCCAACAATATGGGAGGGGATGCTCTCTATGCCAATTCTATAGGCAAGGTATGGAACTCCCTATCTAACAACCTAAGACTCTCCAATTCCCTTTCTCAATTCAAGAAAAATCTTACCCAATTCTTTAAGGAACATTGGATATGCCCCTGCAGAAACCCAGGCTAGGTCCCTGTCAACTATAACTCATCCTACATTACTTGAACTATTTGGGTATCTTCTCAATTTCTTACTCCAACTGACTATTAATCCTACTCAACTGTAATAAAGTTCGAGTTTCTCTATCTACCCTCAGAGCTCTAGATAAACAATGAACTGGAATCTCGCAATAGTACTTTAAAGTCCCTTGAACTGTACTAGTTTTTACTAGTTTTTTCTCTCTTTAGAAATGTTTTTTAACTGTCATTCTGCTATGTAGACAATATATTAACAAGCATACTTTTTCTGCAACATATGTAATGTATAAACTTATATGAATTTTTTTTGCAATATTGGAGCTTTTCTCCCCGGGCCTCCGCTGAAAATGGACATGTATCCAATCGGACCATCCCGGTCAACAAATGTAAAATAAATAAATAAATAAAATAATTCTATAATGCAGTCTGCAGATGATACAGCACTTATCTGTGACTAATAATCTAGACACAGGTACTCCACATGGTTCTATAATACAGTATGCAGATGAGACAACACTTTTCTGTGACTAATAATCCACACACAGCTACTCCACATGGTTCTATAATACGGTCTGCATATGATTCAACACTTACCTGTGAGTAATAATCTACACACACCTACTCCACATGGTTCTATAATACAGTATGCAGATGATTAAACACTTATCTGTGACTAATAATCTACACACACCTACCCCACATGGTTCTATAATACATTACGCAGATGATTCAACACTTATCTGTCACTAATAATCTGCACAGACCTACTCCACATGGTTCTATAATACAGTATGCAGATGATTCAACACTTATCTGTGACTAATAATCTACACCCAGCTACTCCACATGATTCTATAATAAAGTATTCAGATGATTCAACAGTTATCTGTGACGAATAATCTACACACAGCTACTCCACATGGTTCTATAATACAGTCTTTAGATGATTCAACACTTATCTTTGACTAATAATCTACAAACAGCTACTACTCATGGTTATATAATACAGTATGCAGATGATTCAACACTTATCTGTGACTAATAACCTACACAGACCTACTCCACATGGATCTGTAATACAGTATGCAGATGATTCAACACTTATCTGTGACTAATAATCTACACACAGCTACTCCACATGGTTCTATAATACAGTCTGCAGATGATTCAACACTTATCTGTGACTAATAATCTACACACACCTACCCCACATGGTTCTATAATACAGTATGCAGATGATTCAACACTTATCCATGACTAATAATCTGCACACAGCTACTCCACATGCTTCTATAATGCAGTATACAGATGATTCAACACTTATCTGTGACTAATAATCTACACACAGATACTCCACACGGTTCTATAATACAGTCTGCAGATGATTCAACACTTATCTGTGACTATTAATCTACACATAGCTACTCCCCATGGTTCTATAATACAGTATGATGATTCAACACTTATCTGTGACTAATAATCTGCACACACCTACTCCACATGGTTCTATAATACAGTATGCAGATGATCCAACACATATTTGTGACTAATTATCTACACACACCTACTCCACATGGTTCTATAATACAGTCTGCAGATGATTCAACACTTATCTGTGACTAATAATCTGCACACACCTACTCCACATGGTTCTATAATACAGTCTGCAGATGATCCAACACTTATCTCTGACTAATAATCTACACACAGCTACTCCACATTGTTCTATAATACAGTCTGCAGATGATTCAACACTTATCTGTGACTAATAATCTACACACAGCTACTCCACATGGTTCTATAATACAGTCTGCAGATGATCCAACACTTATCTGTGACTAATAATCTACACACAGATACTCCACATGGTTCTATAATACAGTCTGCAGATGATCCAACACTTATCTGTGACTAATAATCTACACTCACCTACTCCACATGGTTCTATAATACAGTATGCAGATGATTCAACACTTATCTGTGACTAATAATCTACACACACTTACTCCACATGGTTCTATAATACAGTACGCAGATGATTCAACACTTATCTGTGACTAATAACCTACACACAGCTACTCCACATGGTTCTATAATACAGTCTGCAGATGTTTCAACACTTATCTGTGACTAAAAACCTACACACCCCTACCCCATGTGGTTCTATAGTACAGTCTGCAGATGATTCAACACTTATCTGTGACAAATAATCTAGACACACGTACTCCACATGGTTCTATAATACAGTACGCAGATGATTCAACACTTATCTGTGACTAATAACCTACATACAGCTTCTCCACATAGTTCTATGCAGATGATTCAACACTTACCTGTGAGTAATAATCTACACACACCTACTCCACATGGTTCTATAATACAGTACGCAGATGATTCAACAGTTATCTGTGACTAATAACCTACACACAGCTATTCCACATGGTTCTATAATACAGTCTGCAGATGGTTCAACACTTATCAGTGACTAATAACCTACACACACCTACTCCATGTGGTTCTATAATACAGTCTGCAGATGATTCAACACTTATCTGTGACTATTAAACTACACACACCTACTCCACATGGTTCTATAATACAGTACGCAGATGATTCAACACGTACCTGTGACTAATAACTAACACACAGCTACTCCACATGGTTCTATAATACAGTACGCAGACGATTCAACACATCTGTGACTAATAATCTACACACTCCTACTCCACATGGTTCTATAATATAGTATGCAGATTAGTCAACACTTATCTGTGACTAATAATCTAAACACACCTACTCCACATGGTTCGATATTACAGTCTGCAGATGATTCAACACTTATCTGTGACTAATAATCTGAGCTATTCCCATGGTTCTATAATACAGTCTGCAGATGATTCAACACTTATCTGTGACTAATAATCTACTCACAGCTACTCCACATAGTTCTATAACAAAGTATGCAGATGATTCAACACTTATCTTTGACTAATAATCTACACACACCTACTGCACATGGTTCTATAATACAGTTTGCAGATGATTCAACACTGATCTGTGACTAATAATATGCACACACCTACTCCACATGGTTCTATAATACAGTACGCAGACGATTCAACACTTATCTGTGACTAATAATCTGCACACAGCTACTCCACAAGATTCTATAATACAGTCTGCAGATGATTCAACACTTATCTGTGACTATTAACCTAAACACACCTACTCCGCATGGTTCTTTAATACAGTATGCAGATGATTCAACACTTATCTATGACTAATAATCTACACACAGCTACTCCACATGGTTCTATAATACAGTACCCAGATGATTCAACACTTATCTGTGACTAATAATCTACACACACCTGCTCCATGTGATTCTATAATACAGTATGCAGATGATTCAACACTTATCTGTGACTAATAATCTACACACACCTACTCCACATGGTTCTATAATACAGTCTGCAGATAATCCAACACTTATCTGTGACTAAATCTACACACAGCTACTCCACATGGTTCTATAATACAGTCTGCAGATGATTCAACACTTATCTGTGACTAATAATCTACACACAGCTACTCCACATGGTTCTATAATACAGTCTGCAGATGATTCAACACTTATCTGTGACTAATAATCTACACACAGCTACATCACATGGTTCTATAATACAGTCTGCAGATGATTCAACACTTATCGGTTACTAATAATATACACACACCTACTCCACATGGTTCTATAATACAGTCTGCAGATAATTCAACACTTATTGGTGACTAATAATCTACACACACCTACTCCACATGGTTCTATAATACAGTATGCAGATAATTCAACACTTATCTGTGACTAATAATCTACACACAGCTACTCCACATGGTTTTATAATACAGTCTGCAGATGATTCAACACTTATCTGTGACTAATAATCTACACACAGCTACTCCACATGGTTCTATAATACAGTATGCAGGTGATTCAACACTTATCTGTGACTAATAATCTACACACAGCTACTCCACATGGTTCTATAATACAGTCTGCAGATGATTCAACACTTATCTGTGACTAAATCTACACACAGCTACTGCACATGGTTCTATAATACAGTCTGCATATGATTCAACACTTATCTGTGACTAATAATCTACACACAGCTACTCCACATGGTTCTATAATACAGTCTGCAGATTATTCAACACTTATCTGTGACTAATAATCTACACACAGCTACTCCACATGGTTCTCTAATACAGTAAGCAGATGATTCAACACTTATCTGTGACTAATAACCTACACAGACCTACTCCACATGGTTCTATAATACAGTATGCAGATGATTCAACACTTATCTGTGATTAATAATATACACACACCTACTCCACATGGTTCTATAATGCAGTATGCAGATGATTCAACACTTATCTGTGACTAATAATCTGCACACAGCTACTCCACATGGTTCTATAATGTCTGCAGATGATTCAACACTTAATCTCTGACTAATAATCTGCACACACCTACTCCACATGGTTCTATAATTCAGTCTGCAGATGATTCAACACTTATCTGTGACTAATAAATTACACACACCAACTCCACATGGTTCTATAATACAGTCTGCAGATGGTTCAACACTTATCTGTGACTAATAATCTACACGCAGCTACTCCACGCAGTTCTATAATACAGTCTGTTGATGATTCAACACTTATCTGTGACTAATAATCTACACACAGCTACTCCACATGGTTCTATAATACACTCTGCAGATGATTCAACACTTATCTGTGACTAATAACCTACACACATCTACTGCACATGGTTCTATAATATAGTATGCAGATGATTCAACACTTATCTGTGACTAATAATCTACACACACCTAATCCACATGGTTCTATAATACAGTCAGCAGATGATTCGACACTGATCTGTGACTAATAATCTGCACACACTTACTCCCCATGGTTCTATAATACAGTAATCAGATGATTCAACACTTATCTGTGACTAATAATCTACACACACCTACTCCACATGGATCTATAATACAGTATGCAGATGATCCAACTCTTATCTGTGACTAAATCTACACACAGCTACTCCATATGGTTCTATAATACAGTCTGCAGATGATTCAACACTTATCTGTGACTAATAATCTACACACACCTACTCCACATGGTTCTATAATACAGTCTGCAGATGATTCAACAAATATCTGTGACTAAATCTACACACAGCTACTCCACATGGTTCTATAATACAGTCTGTTGATGATTCAACACTTATCTGTGACTAATAATCTACACACAGCTACTCCACATTGTTCTATAATACGGTCTGCAGATGATTCAACACGTATCTGTGACTAATAATCTACACACAGCTACTCCACATGGTTCTATAATACAGTCTGCAGATGATTCAACACTTATCTGTGGCTAATAATCTACACACAGCTGCTCCACATGGTTCTATAATACATTACGCAGATGATTTAACACTTATCTGTGACTAATAATCTACACACAGCTACTCCACATGGTTCTATAATGTAGTCTGCAGATGATTCAGCAATTTTCTGTGACTAATAATCTACACACAGCTACTCCACATGGTTCTATCATACAGTATGCAGATGATTCAACACTTATCTGTCACTAATAATCTGCACAGACCTACTCCACATGGTTCTGAAATACAGTAGGCAGATGATTCAACACTTATCTGTGACTAATAATCTACACAAAGCTACTCCACATGGTTCTATAATACAGTATGCAGATGATCCAACACTTATCTGTGACTAATACTCTACACACACCTACTCCACATGGTTCTATAATACAGTATGCAGATGATTCAACACTTATCTGTGACTAATAATCTACATACAGCTACTCCACATGGTTCTATAATACAGTCTGCAGATGATTCAACACTTATCTGTGACTAATAATCTACACACAGCTACCCCACATGGTTCTATAATACAGTCTGCAGAGGATTCAACACTGCTCTCTGACTAATAATATACACACAACTACTCCACATGGTTCTATAATACAGTATGCAGATGATTCAACACTTATCTGTGACAAATAATCTACACACACCTACTCCACATGGTTCTGTAATACAGTATGCAGATAATTCAACACTTATCTGTGACTAATAATCTACACACAGCTACTCCACATGGTTCTATAATACAGTACTCAGATGATTCAACACTTATCTGTCAGTAATAATCTACACTCAGCTATGTTAGATTTTATGAATATAAATCTGAAATTAATTATGTTGTAAATATGCTGAAAGAAAAGGCTTGCTTAAATGCAGAAACAAAGTTTAAGTAATATGTGATCAGCAGTCATACTAAATGACCATGGCTTGGAAAAGGAATCTGCTGAATGGACATTCTTCCCTTACAGACTCAAAACAGGATGTATGCAAGAGCAAAAATACAAAATCTGCTTTTAAAGAATGGACATTTTTCCCTTACAGACTCAAAACAGGATGTATGCAAGAACAAAAATGCAAAATCTGCTTTTAAAGAACAATGACATGTTATTCTGCATGGAAAAACAGGATGGCACAAGAACAGATGTTTTTATACAAAGATCCAAATAAAATACAGGATGTTCACACTGTCAGAAAAGCTGATCTCTGACAATGTGTTTTCTCAAAAATATGTTTTTCTTCATAAAAAACAGGATATGCTTATCAGCATTGGTACATGAACATATGGTCATATACACAGATCCAAATAGAATACAGACAATGTGTTTCCTCAAAATATGTTTTCTACATGGACATTAGGACACTGTTACAGGATATTCACACTGTCAGAAAAGCTGGTCTCTTACAAGACATTGTTAAACAAGGAAGTTTAGTATTGTTTCTACAGGATAAGCAATTCTCCAAAATATGTTTATGCATGACTAAAAAGAGTATATAAAGAGCTGTATAAATCCAGCTATGTTAGAAGGGTATGGTAGGAACACATTTGGTGTTCTGAGGTAAATGTTATATCTCTCACATCATCTGTACTATATGAGAAGTAAAGTTGGAACAGTACTTTTAAGCTGTAACGTGTTTCCGTTTGGTTTATTATAAAAAGTTATTTGTTACTGCTCTCTAAAGTTGATGCTGCAAAGTATATTCTCTCATCAGTGTATATTCTGCAAGTTTCTGTATGCAACAGACTGTGAATGCAAATATAACTAGACTTTGAATTTTAGCAGAATCCAGCCAGCAAGACTGAGTGTCTTAAGAACACTTCAGATCCATCCCACAGTAAAGTAAAGCAGTACGCAAGTAAATCTCAATATATTTTTTCAATGGCGAGGCAGCTGAGTGACTAGCTCCATATAATTTTTCAATGGTGACCCTGACGTGATACTTTGGATCCAGTAAGCACAATATAATTTTTCAATGGTGATCCTTTGACAACGTTCCTAGCCTGCATCCAAAAACAGGGGGAGTGAATGGGTAATGTCACTCCTGTAAAAGCACAGTAACGTTTATGTGAAGTACTTCAGATTTCTATAGTTCTCAACAGTTTGTAGCAATACAATTTAATAGACGTCTAAATCCGGTGAGACTGCATTGCAGGAAGGTGGAGCAGTTCCATAAATTCTCCAGAAAAGGTACAAGACGAAGTTGTAAGTCTGAATCTGCCAGTTTTGCTGTACCAACTTCACAAGTGACTACAGAAACCTTTCAACCATCTACAGTAAAGCAGCTTGGCCATCTGCCTGTCTGTTGACTGGTAAGAAAATTATTCTGTGTTACATACAGTATGAATGCCATAGAGGTAATAATAATAACAGAATAAATGTATATACAGCATATTAGCAAATGTAAAACCTTATTAGGGCAAGTTAATAGTAAGGCATTATGCAAATGGATTGCAATTTGATAGTAAGGCATTATGCAAATGGATTATATTTGACTGGTATCTGAAATAAAATCATGTGTGGTATAAAATGTTTATTGTGTGTACAATGTCATAAAAATACAGTGCATGACATTATCCAAAGGTTAGACTGTACAGACAAAAAATGTAAAGGTAAAGAACCAAGAAAAGTTAATATGTTGACATTATATTCAAATGTTAGACAGTTATGTTCTGTCACCAGATGCAAAAGGTTTATTTCAGAGTTGCAACAACAGTCAAATCAGTTACTGATAGAAACTCTAGTACATTTTGTTACAAAGAAATGTAATAAACTTCTAAAAGACAGACACAATGAGTTCAGGAAACTTAGACAAGTTATACACACATCTTTTCAAAAGGGCATAGGAGTTTCAAATTCAGCAGAACAGCTTACTAAAAAATGTCAGAAAGACCATACAATATTACAGGAAACTATTCAACAGTAGTTGCAGGATAAAGGAAATAAATTAGCTGAACTGACAAAGACTGGGAACTTCCTACATACACAGTTAATCTGTGCAAAAGAAATATATTTTATAATATGTTTATGTTTTGAAAATGGTTAAACATACATGGTAGGATGGTAGGATCTGATGTCTGGACAAATCATTCTTAAATGTTTTACTTTCATTCAGTTAAAGCAAGACATCTATCAGTACTACAGTAAAGTAAAGCATATGACTGCCATTCATTAGCATAGTCAAAAGGTAAACAAAACTGTTCTAATATATAAATTAAATAAAAATAGATGAGTAAAAATTTAAAGTCACAAGACATGGCTTGCTTGTATAAAGATATACAGATACAAGACAGACATGCATGTGTGTTCTTTTCATCTAGAGTACATCTGTTACAATACACAAGAATAACAGGCAGACAACAGCAAATATAAATAATTTAAATATAAATGTGTTGGTTAAACGAATATCTATTTTGTTTTTTACAATTTGTTTATAATTATATAGTAACACCAAACAGTTAAAGTTCTGAATTTTAAAAAGAAAATCACAGATGGTATTATTCAAACAGTTTTTGTAAAATTAATGACAGGACAGAATAGTTAAATAGATAAATAAATAAAAAATACTGAAATCCATGTAAGGTAATTGTAAAATGATGTCTATTTATGTTGTATAAATGCATAGTTATGTAAATCACAATCACATTAAAGGAAAAATGCCAAAAGAATTAACTATAGTTTACAGAGTATGAAATGTGAGCTAAGACCTTCCTAGACTGAATGAATAGTTACAGGAAATGCTGGAAAGATAAGATAAACAACAAGACTGATTGCCAGGCAAGTAGCTTGAGTTTTTCTAAAGCATCATTGTTATTAAAACATAATTGTTAAAATGTTTACAGGCAACACTATTTAGTAATTGTAATAAAATGCCACAATTGTGCATAGATGTCACTGATAATCTGTTTGCAAGTAAATGTTAAAAGGACAAAAAACCTCAGTTGCATCAAGTACAGCCAGCAAATGGGCTATAGTATACATATAGTTCAAATCAATTGTGCAGGAGGGTGTAAATACCTACTAGAGGTAGAGGTAGTAAACAGCAAAAGCTTTAGAAAAAATTATCAAATCAGACAGGGGTCTAGAATAATGTATAACCATAGTCTTAGGCTGACATACATTCTATTCTCACAGCATAGGGCAGGTAAACAGTGCTGAAGTACTACAGGGGGAGGGGTACTTTCTCAGTTTTACACTGACTGTATAAGAGGAGGGCA
The DNA here is from genome assembly GCF_019279795.1 of Protopterus annectens. Classification (NCBI taxonomy): domain Eukaryota; kingdom Metazoa; phylum Chordata; order Ceratodontiformes; family Protopteridae; genus Protopterus; species Protopterus annectens. Next base: position 984,079,826 of record NC_056733.1, read on the forward strand.
CTTTCTCAGTTTTACACTGACTGTATAAACAGACTGTGACAAGGGTCTGAAATAAAGCTACATAAAAATAAATAATAAGGGTCTAAAATAAAGCTACAAGAAAAAATATCTCATTCCTTCTTGACAATACTCTTTTGTGGGGAGGGAAAAACAGGTATTAGTGTATTAGAAATACTGGTAAACTGGATTAAACCTGACAGGATAAGATATTTTACAAGTTGTTAATAGCTATCATAATGGTTATTATTGTATTGTTTAGTATTAAATTGTATTTAAACTGTAAAGCTATACAAGAGATAGTTTAAAAAACAAGAGATGATTTAAAATTGATAAAGCTATACAAGACAGAATAAAGATATGCAAAATGCATAAATGTTTCTAATAGCAAGAATGGTCACTATTTCAATATGTTTTTGGCAAAACAATGTTGGTATAAAAAAGCATGAATATTTTTAATTGATGAGTATGTAGTTTAAAATAACAGGACATATGGATATGGTATCAATTCCACTAGATATTTCTAAAGAGACAAACATTTTCCAAGATTTTGCTCAATATTAATGTTATTAAATTTGTAAGATTAGACTAAATGTACTTTATAGTCTTTGTATGTACAAATGCAGAAGAATTCAGTACAAATGAGATTAATGTCTAGTAATAAATATGTGTGAAAACCATATTTAATAAAAAATGGGTCCAGGGTACCTACTAGATTGAAATGCATGAACAGCAAACAGTCTATGTAAATACATACTGTACAGAATACATTGTAATAAGTTCAAAACTAATTTGTCAAGTTGTAATATTATAGGTTTTACCCCAGTAAAATAACTGCTTTCAAATATTTATTATCTAAGCCCAGTTCAGTATTTTACCAAGATGTTAATGAGAAGTTCAGAGACATGAACACAATGTGATGGTTAAAATGACATTGAAATTGTGTGTTTTCAGTAGTGTATAAATGCTTGCAGTAGCACATAGTTATTGTCTCATAGTTAATTTAACAGCTGCAAAGAGTTAATGGAACAGTTCTAAGTCATAAATTAAATTCTGTGATTGCAAAAGAATAAATTGATCAAGTTAAACTAAAGCAGACACAGCTCATAACTGATAAAATATGTTCACAGAATGGTCTGCAAAAGAAAAAGTTGTTAAATACATTCAGTTTTGGTAGTAATACTTTAATATCATTGTATTAACTATGTAAAATTGCATTTTGATTTGTTGTATCAAACTAAAGGTTTGTTTCTTGTGTTTTCTATATAAAATGTTTTGAGTATGTTTAAAAACAGAGGGAATTGTTAGATTTTATGAATATAAATCTGAAATTAATTATGTTGTCAATATGCTGAAAGAAAAGGCTTGCTTAAATGCAGAAACAAAGTTTAAGTAATATGTGATCAGCAGTCATACTAAATGACCATGGCTTGGAAAAGGAATCTGCTGAATGGACATTCTTCCCTTACAGACTCAAAACAGGATGTATGCAAGAGCAAAAATACAAAATCTGCTTTTAAAGAATGGACATTTTTCCTTTACAGACTCAAAACAGGATGTATGCAAGAACAAAAATGCAAAATCTGCTTTTAAAGAAGAATGACATGTTATTCTGCATGGAAAAACAGGATGGCACAAGAACAGATGTTTTTTTATACAAAGATCCAAATAAAATACAGGATGTTCACACTGTCAGAAAAGCTGATCTCTGACAATGTGTTTTCTCAAAAATATGTTTTTCTTCATAAAAAACAGGATATGCTTATCAGCATTGGTACAAGAACATATGGTCATATACACAGATCCAAATAGAATACAGACAATGTGTTTCCTCAAAAATATGTTTTTCTACATGGACATTAGGACACTGTTACAGGATATTCACACTGTCAGAAAAGCTGGTCTCTTACAAGACATTGTTAAACAAGGAAGTTTAGTATTGTTTCTACAGGATAAGCAATTCTCCAAAATATGTTTATGCATGACTAAAAAGAGTATATAAAGAGCTGTATAAATCCAGCTATGTTAGAGGGGTATGGTAGGAACACATTTGGTGTTCTGAGGTAAATGTTATATCTCTCACATCATCTGTACTATATGAGAAGTAAAGTTGGAACAGTACTTTTAAGCTGTAACGTGTTTCCGTTGGTTTATTATAAAAAAGTTATTTGTTACTGCTCTCTAAAGTTGATGCTGCAAAGTATATTCTCTCATCAGTGTATATTCTGCAAGTTTCTGTATGCAACAGACTGTGAATGCAAATATAACTAGACTTTGAATTTTAGCAGAATCCAGCCAGCAAGACTGAGTGTCTTAAGAACACTTCAAATCCATCACACCAAGCAGTAAGCAGCTCCATGTAATTTTTTCAAGCTACTCAACATGGTTCTATAATACAGTATGCAGATGATCCAACACTTATCTGTTACTAATAATCTATACACACCTACTCCACATGATTCTATAATACAGTCTGCAGGTGATTCAACACTTATCTGTGACTAATAATCTACACACAGCTACCTCACATGGTTCTATAATACAGTCTGCAGAGGATTCAACACTGCTCTCTGACTAATAATATACACACAGCTACTCCACATGGTTCTATAATACAGTATGCAGATGATTCAACACTTATCTGTGACTAATAATCTACACACACCTACCCCACATAGTTCTATAATACAGTATGCAGGTGATTCAACACTTATCTGTGACAAATAATCTACACACAGCTACTCCACATGGTTCTATAATACAGTCTGCAGATGATTCAACACTTATCTGTGACTAATAATCTACACACAGCTACTCCACATGGTTCTATAATACAGAATGCAGATGATTCAACACTTATCTGTGAGTAATAATCTACACTCAGCTGCTCAACATGGTTCTATAATACAGTATGCAGATGATCCAACACTTATCTGTTACTAATAATCTACACACACCTACTCCACATGATTCTATAATACAGTCTGCAGATGATTCAACACTTATCTGTTACTAATAATCTACACACACCTACTCCACATGATTCTATAATACAGTCTGCAGATGATTCAACACTTATCTGTGACTAATAATCTACACACAGCTACTCCACATGGTTCTATAATACAGTATGCAGATGATTCAACACTTATCTGTGCTGTCACTTCTCTATCAGCTCTTCATTCTCAAACACAGGAATCTTTCACTTCTGTTGAAACATGGTTAGCCAATGCCCATCTAATCCTGAACCCAAACAAAAATAAATTATTACTCTTCCAACCTAACAACACATCTATCTCATGCCCAACATTTAACATAATAGCTAAAGACAATACTCTGATCTCCCCGACAACCCATACAAAGCTTCTTGGTGTGGAAATAGACAATACCCTATAATTTGACTTGCATGTCTCCCTAACAATAAAAAAGTCCATAAGAAACTTGGAAGCCTATATTGGTGAAAAAGATTCCTGACCACAATGGCAAACATTCTATTAGCACAAACTCATCTGCTCTCCACTCTAATATGTACCTCTCCGATTTTAACTAATCTAAGGAAAACTGACTTATCTAAGCTAGAAGCATATTATAATAACATTTCTAAGTTTGCATCTGATTGCCCATATAGAACACATCATTGTACAGCTTTAATGATACCAGACTGGCTTCAGCTTCTGAACATTATTCTTTGCAACCAACTCTTTCTAACTCACAAAGTTGTAACACAACCAACTAGAACCCCTGCACTACAAAATCTCATCCTTCCTAACAGTTCCAGCAGACCACTTCACTCTAACAATAAGAACTTATTCACCATCACCAAGGCCATAAACAATGCAGGAGAATCTTTATTTTCCAACGATATATAGGTTCATAGGTTCATACGTTCATACTAGGCTATCTGCCCTAGGGCATTTATAAGCCTAGCCAGAGTGTGTTTGGCTTTCGCCACCCATTTTAAATTAATTTTGCTATGCCCTTTTTCAAGGTTAGTATACTGTGCCTCTGTCTAATAGTGACACAGAAGTGATACCCAGGGTAAACCTATGATCCCCCATCCACTCATCAAGATTCCTCTTGAAGAGAGTCAATGAGGGACTCTGCCTAACCTGGACTAGGGGTTTATTCCAGAGTGAAGGGAGCCTCTGGGTTATGAATCTGTCCCTCCAGTATGTCCTATTTATTTCAGTGCTGAGGTTCAAGTCTCTCGAGCGCATAGCTCAATGGGATTTGGATTTTCTGAGGTGCAGCATATCCATTAATTCCGGGTTGGACGTGGCTTTATACGTCAGGCACAGATCGCCTCTGAGCAGGCGGTATGCCACTGAGTAGAGCTGGAGTTTCTTTAACCGGGCAGCATATGGCATCTGTTTGAGCCCTTTGATCCTCTTGGTGAGGTACTTTTGGGGTCTTTCCAGTTGCTGCAGGTGTCTGGTAAGGTACATCCCAAAAGGGGCATTGTACTCAATTATGGACCTGATGAGGGATGAGTAAAGAGGCACGATGACCTCCCCTGATCTAGATGTGAATCCCTTCATGATTAGGTGGGCTATATAAAATGTTTTTCTAACCACTTTGGCCATGTGGTTGTCAAATGAGAGATTGCTATCAACTTGGGTCCCCAGGTCCCTAATTACTTCTTCCCTACTTAATGGATTACCACTTATGTGGTAATTTGTGGGCACTTTGTTTTTGCTAAAGGGGATGACTATACACTTTTTGGCATTTAGCTTGAGGCCATGGCTCTGGCACCAGTTGTCTGTTTCTATGAGGTCCTTTAGGAGGATGCTTGTGTCAGCTGGAGAGTCGATTATGGCACCCAGTTTGCAGTCATCTGCGACCTTGGTCAGCCACAGTCCTTCCGTGTTGTCCTGTACCTCTGAGAAATATATACCGAACAAGAGAGGTCCCAGGACTGAGCCTTGTGGGACACCACTTGTAACTGGTTTGGAGTCTGACATGGCTCCAGCAATTCTAACCATGTGGGTTCTGTCCTTGAGCCAGTTTGCAACCCATCTAGTGACATAGGGGTTTATATTTAAGCTGGTGAGCTTATCTATAATGCCCGAGTGGTGTATTGTATCAAAGGCTTTTGCGAGGTCCAGGTAGGCTGTGTGGACCACCTTCCCCTCGTCAATGGCCTTGGTGACTGTTTCAAAGAAATTGACCAGGTTTAAGAGGCAGGATCTGCCCTTAACAAAGCCAAACTGGGTAGGATCCAGTGTCTGTAGGTCCCCAATGTCTTTATTTATAAGGTCCATGATGATCCTTTCCATAGCTTTGCAGACCAAGCTAGTCAGGCTTATGGGGCAATAGTTTCCAGGATAAATTGTGGCACCACCTTTGTGGAGAGGGACCACCGTTGCTGTACGCCACTCTTTGGGTACATATCCTGTAGTAAGGCTGAGATTGAACAGTAGTTTTGTGTTTGGGTTTAGCTTTTCTTGGAGTTCATGTAGGACGCAGCCCGGGACACTGTCTGGTCCCATTGATGCTTTGTTTTTTGCTTTGGAGTGGGTGGCTCTTACCTGAGCATCTGAGATGTCAGGGGGGCAGCACTCTGCTGGGATAGATATTTGCCCTTTTGGTGGGGAAGGGGGGGAGAAGTTTGTGCTGAACCTGTCAACTAGGATGTTAGCAATGTCTGTGGGTTCAGTGTATTTTTTGTCATTTTGTACTAATTCTGAGCATATCTGGGAATTCCCACCCAGGTTCCTAACTTAACTAAAGAAAGCCTTGTGATTATCCTTAGTGTCCTGTGCAATTTTTCTCTCAAAGCTGGCCTTAGACGATTTTATGAGTGTCCGTAGTTTTTTGCTAATACTGATCAGAGATGCCTTCCCTTTTTGGATTTTGCTCTATCATGTAGTAGCTTCCTCCTTCTATTGTATAGTTTGTTTATGGCTGGTATCCACCACGTCTGCCTTTGAAGGATTGGGTCTTGGTTTTATTTGGGATTGCATGATCCATGCATTCCTGAAGGTGTTCATAGAATGCATTTATAAAGGATTCTGTGGTCTGGGCCGTATTTTCCACAGGCCCGGGGGCTTTGAAGGATTCCACCTCAGTTTTGAGGAGTGTGAAATTTGCTTTAGAGAAGTTTTTCACTGTGGTTTTCTGGGCAGGGTGTGGGGTCAGATGTGAATATCCAGTGAGATTAGTTCAGGTCCAGTATGTTTTCCACTCTTGTGGGAGTGGTAACAAGTTGTTCCATAGCATTTGAGTTTATAAATTCTAGGAACCTTTGGGCTAGGGTGTTGGAGCTAGAGTAATGCTCCCAGTCTATGTTTGGGTAGTTGAAGTCGCCCAATATAATGGTGTTTGGAGAGACCTTCATATTTTCCAGTGTTCTCAGGAAGGCTGAGTGGAGTTCCTGGCTTTGGGAGGGTGGTCTGTAGCAGGCTATAAACTGGAAGGCAGTTTTACCCACTGTTAGTTGCACATGGATAGTCTCTGATGCTTCGTGCTGTGCCACCAACCTGGAGGTGTGGGTATCTTTGTCGAATATTGATACTCCCCCTCCTTTTGTGGTTCGGTCCAAGTTTTGGGGCCGAAAAGCATGGTATGAGGTATAACCTGGTAGTGCTGGGGTGCTCTCGGGAGCCTTGAACCAGGTTTCTGTTACTGCACAGATATCGATGTTCTCCATGCTAAGGAGAGTTTCGAGTGCATGCATCTTGAGTTTTAGACTTCTGGCGTTGAGTAGCACTACTATTAGTTTCTTATCCCTTGTGATACCTATGGAGGTGGGTTTGTCTTTTGAGCCTTGCCTAAAAAAGGCACTATGGGGGTAGCAACAGCCTTTGCCAATATCCAAAAGCCCAGGGGTGATAGGTGGAAGCCGTCCCTAGCGAAGCATCATGGCTTGTCGAGCATGTCATCCCAGGCTGACGGGCATTGGATCTCCTTTGAATGACACCAATACTTAAGCCAATTCTTGAAATTGATCATCTTGTCTTCATATTGTGGCATCATTCTTGGTGAGGGTAAGATGCTACTCAAGGTCAGGGTCATACCGGCCTGGGCTACATGCTCAGAGAGCTCCTCTATGTCTCTTTTCATGCAGTCCAGGGAGGTACATCTCAGGTCATTCACACCAGCATGGACAATGACTGAGTCATATTTGTACTTGCTTTGGAGTGACCTGAGTGCTTGTGTTATGTGGCGGATCCTAGCGCCTGATAGGCAGCTCACCATGACCTTCTCCTTGTTCAGCCTGGTGAGCGGGACGTCAGTGTGCCTGACGATAGAGTCGTCTCGTATATGGGACTCCCTTCCTAACTCCATTCTCTCACTCTCATCCACTAACCACTTTAAGCCTCACTTAAAGCTTATCTAAAATATAAGTAGCTATGTGTCTGTACTAACCCCTCATGAGTGCTCTGATGCATCACAATATACCCAAAACATATCCAACTTCTCCCCCGGTGTTTAATCCTTTGTTCCTACCGACCTGACTTAACCTTATATCTTGACATAAGTCATACCTACAAATAGTACTAGCTATGTTCAAAGTCTAGGTTTTGTTGTCAAGATGTAACATATTTGTATGTTCTTATGTATACTACATTTTATTTACTTTATACTTTATTGATTATTGTAATGTATGCGTGAAAATTTACTGTTACTCATGGATCTTTTCTCCCCGGGCCTCTGCTGAAAAAGAACCTGTGTCCAGTCAAACTTTCCTGCTAAGCAAATGTTAAATAAATAAAATAAATAAATAAATATCACATGAGAGTTATAGCAACAGTAGTGAAGTATAAGAATGAGACATATGCAATGTTAGCATGGGGGTCAGTCAGGTTAGAGGGGTCAGCCTGGGTGAGTGCATACGTAATGTTAGTATGGGGTCAGTCAGGTTAGAGGGGTCAGCCTGGATGAGTGCATATGCGATGTTAGTATGGGGGGTCAGTCAGGTTAGAAGGGTTAGCCTGGGTGAGTGCATATGTGATGTTAGTATGGGGGTCAGTCAGCTTAGAGGGGTCAGCCCGGGTGAGTGCATATGCGATGTTAGTATGGGGGTCGGTCAGGATATTTATTGATTATTGTAATGTGTACATGAAAATTTACTGTTACTCATGGAGCTTTTCTCCCCGGGCCTCTTCTAAAAAAGGACCTGTGTCCAGTCGGACTTTCCTGCTAAACAAATGTTAAATAAATAAAATAAATATCATGAGTGTTATAGCAACAGCAGTGAAGTATAAGAATGAGACATATGCAATGTTAGTATGGGGGAGTCAGTCAGATTAGAGGGGTCAGCCTGGGTGAGTGCATATGCGATGTTAGTTGGGGGTTGGTGAGGTTTGAGGGGTCAGCCTGGGTGAGTGCATATGCAATGTTAGTATGGGGGTCAGTCAGGTTAGAGGGGTCAGCCTGGGTGAGTGCATATGCAATGTTAGTATGGGGGTCGGTTAGGTTCGAGGGGTCAGCCTGGGTGAGTGCATATGCAATGTTAGTATGGGGGTCAGTCAGGTTAGAGGGGTTAGCCTGGTTGAGTCCATATGTGATGTTAGTATGAGGGTTGGTCAGGTTAGTGGGGTTAGCCTGGGTGAGTGCATATGCAATGGCAGTATGGAGGTCAGTCAAGTTAGAGGGGGCAGCTGGGTGAGTGCATATATGATGTTAGTATGAGTTTAGAGGAGTCAGCCTGGGTGATTATAGGAGTATAGCCAGTGGTTAGTAAGGTGTTCTTTTAGGAGTAATTGGAATTTGTGATTGCCGGGCTTATTAAGTATTTGCTGGGGGAGCAGGTTCCAGGATTTTAATATTTTATTTGAATAGAGACCATCACCACAGTAGTTTTTGGACTTTTTTATAAGAGCAGTTTGTCTGATGATCTTAGGGACCTCAGATTGTTATTAGGTTTTACTACGTTGGAGAGGCAGGGCAGTGATTAGGTTTGTGGATGATATGTGCCATGGTGAGTTGGTTGAGTGTTAAAGAGCAGGGAAGTGATCAGGTTTGTGGATGACGTTATGTGCCATGGTGAGCTGGTTGAGTGTTAAAGTGCATATTATGTGCCATGGTGAGTTGGTTGAGTGTTAAAGAGCAGGGCAGTGATCAGGTTTGTGGATGATATTATGTGCCATGGTGAGTTGGTTGAGTGTTAAAGAGCAGGGCAGTGATCGGGTTTGTGGATGATATTATGTGCCATGGTGAGTTGATTGAGTGTTAAAGCGCAGTGCAGTAATCAGTTTTGTGGATGATATTATGTGCCATGGTGAGTTGATTGAGTGTTAAAGAGCAGGGCAGTGATCAGGTATGTGGATATTATGTGCCATGGTGAGTTGATTGAGTGTTAAGGAGCAGGGCAGTGATCGAGTTTGTGGATGATATTATGTGCCATGGTGAGTTGGTTGAGTGTTAAAAGGTTGGGAAGTTCATGCCACTTGAGTTGGCAGAGTGCAATACAGTGGGTGGATTTGTGGGGTTGGTTAATGGAAAACTTGGCTATTTTGTTATAGCAGCTCTCAATGTTGCTTACGTCAGGTTGTTGAAGATTTGTGAGCAGTAATGGAGGGTGGAAATCAGTTAGGATCTGGCTGTAGAAAGTGTGGCGTAGCTAGTTAAGAAAACGTTGGTTCTACAGAGTGAGCCAAGTTTAATGTGTACTTTTTAAATTATGATTGCTATATGTTTGTCAGATTTTAGGCATTCATCTATTGTTACCCCAAGGAGTTTAGTTTGACAGACTGATTCGATTCTGGTACCATTGGAGGAGTACATGGATAGAGAGATTTGCTTATTTTTAGTTCTATTGTCACAGAAGACCATAAGCTTAGTTTTACTGGAGTTGAAAATGAGCTGATGGTTGGTTATGTATTTTTCTACGTCTTGGAGAGATTTTTGTGTTTTTACTTGTAGTTCTTGGAGTGAGGGGGCAGACCATATAAGAGAGGTGTCATCTGCATATTGAACAATAGTGGCTGGTTGGGTGGAAGAACTAAGTTCATTAGTAAATATGATAAAGAACATGGGTCATAGGATAGAGCCTTGGGGTACTCCCACAGAGATGGGTAGGGGGGAGAGTTTGTTTTCCCATCTAGTGGACTGCTGCTTGTTGGAAACATAGCTGTGAAACAAAGTAAGGGATGTTGCACTGAAGCTGTAAGTTGCCCATTTGTTGAGCAGTTTTTGGTGGGATACCGTATCGAAAGCTTTGGACATATTGAGGAAGACAGATGCGACAAGTTCACCATCATTTTTGAGGCAGTGTACAGTGCTGGGGAAGCTATTGAGTGCAGTAGTGGTACTATAATTCAGTCTGAAACCATGCTGTGAGTTGGATATGAGTTTGTTGCTAAGGAGATGGTCAAGAAATTGCTGATGAATTCATTTTTCTAAGATTTTGGAAAGGGAGAAGAATGGAAATTGGGCAGTAGTTTGAGAAGTCTGTGTAATATTGTGTCATAGTGCTATTCTAATGCTGTTTTATGTGGAGTTGGCTGTGCATTGTATACATCATATCTTGTGGTATGAACCAGTGATGTGTTGTGTATATAACAGGAGAGCTTAACATGAAATGCCTGAAAGATGCTCCTACAATTAATATGATAGAGATGGTTGCCTCTCATGGATTGGGAATTTTGTGAAAAAGAGTAGACACTGTTAGTGAATCTTATCCAGACTCCAGACCCAAAGAACAAGGGACCTGTCAGTGGGTATAATCAAAAGGGATACCAGGATCCCAATCTTCCTTGCAACTATCCTCTGGGAGAATCAGACTTGTTGTTCAATTAACTTGACTACCATGCCTTTCACTGGTTGGATTAACTTCACTACCTTGTCTTACACAGAGCAACAAGAGACCTCTTGTTAAATTAACTTGAGTAGCTTGGTTTATGCTGGAGAACCAGGGAACTGCTGATGCATTATCTTGACTAGCTTGGCTTACACTGGAGAACCAGAGACCTGTTGTTCAATTGACTTGACTAGCATGGCTTATGCTGGACAACAAGACAACTGTTGTTGAACTGTCTTCACTAGCTTTGGCTTATGCTGGAGAACCAGCGACCTCTTGCTAGATTGACTAGCTTATCTTATGCTGGAGAACAAGAGAGCTGTCATTTAATTAACTTAACTAGCATGGCTTATGCTGGAGAAGCAGAGATCTGTTATTGGATTAATTTAACTATTTTGGCTTACATTAGAAAACAAGGGACCTGTTGCTGGATTAACTTCACTAACTTGGCTTAAGGTGGAGACAATGGAGCTGTTATTGAATTAACTTGCCAAGCTGGCTTATAGTGCAGGTCCAAAGACCTGTCATTGGATTAACTTGACTAACTTTTTTTTCCCAACATCTTTATTAAATTTCCACATATGACAAAGGCAATCTTACATTTATATAAATGAAAAAATACAAAATGATATCTCTTTAATTGTAAACAGTTAACATCACAGACACCATTGAAACAACTGTAGTTGTAAACATCATAAATATTTCACTTATAAACCTTCTAGTCATTGTCAGTTAAGCATTATATAGCTCATTCAAATCCTACGTCTTAAACCTCATTCCTGCTATGCATATACTTTTCCCATAATTCCCTTTTTTCTATGTAGTTTGCTTCTTCCCTTTTCTGAAGATCCCAGTTCCAGTTGTTTAATTTCTGTTACCATACTCACTACTTCTAGTAAAGTTGGTTTAGACTTTGATTTCCATTTTCTAGTAATTGCTTTTTTGCCAGCCACCATAACTAGACTCAGCAAGGCTTTACTATGTCTAGGGAATTCTGATTCTGTAGCGTAACTCAAAAAAATCATCTCCTCATTCAGTCCAATCCACCCACCCAGCATCTCCAACAGTGCAGCCCACAGGGAATCCCAAAAGTCACCAGCTCCTCACACCTCCAAAAATATGCTCCCAGCTACCTCTTTCTTGCCCATCACAACTCCAGCTTTTCTTATCCACCTGAGGAAAAAAATTTTAGAATCTACTTGGGGTATAAAAATACCTGTGTAAACATTTCCAGGCAAAGATCCTAAATTGTCTAGATTTTGCTGCATATTTGGGAGATATACATATATCCCCCATTGTCTCTTTGTGAATTGCTTATCCAATCTCTCTTTCCAATCCTTTCTAAGCTCCTCTGATTGATTCTTATAATTATCATGCAATATTTTATATGCTTTACTAATTATTCCATTTTTAATGGCAGCTTCTGTTCTACATTCTATTTAAAACTCTACCAGTGTTTATCTTTCATTTAGGAGCCCCCTATTTCTTTCCCTTTGCCTATACTCTGATATCAACCCTTAATAGGGAAGGCAATCTTTAACCTGCAGTCCAAATAAATGTTTTGCCTCTTCCTATTCTATTACCTTTCCCTTTATAGTTATTTGCTCCCGATACCTTGGTTCCTTTGCCAATTTTCTCCAATAAATTCCAGCCCTCTCTTGCCTATTATCTGTATCCCTGACCACCGTCATCCCTATCGGCAAAATCTCTTTTCTCCGTTCTCGTACTGGTTTGATTCTTAGAATACTCCCTGCTATTTTATGAGAATAATAGTCTGCATGATTTTGGTTGTTCTCCTTAAGAGTCTGCATCCAAAATACCAGTCTCTCCTTATTTGTTGAGCTTCCTCCCTGCATTATAATCATCCATTTCCACCTTGAATTATAGTTTTCTGCTTGTGCTATGTATAAGAGCCTTAACTGTGTTGCTCATAAACACCCCCTCAAATTAAGTAATCCTAGTCCACATTGTTCCATTGGTAGAATCAGCTTATTCCACTTGACCCTTGCTGTCTTCCCTTCCCAGATAAAATCCTTTAACTTTTTTTTAATTGCTGTCCACAATTTCTCCTCCAGTTGATAAAAAGTATGCCTGACCTGTGTATAAGACTAAAGGGATTAAAAACATTTTAGTGGCTTGTATCTTAGTATACATGTCTATATAACAAAACTTCAATTTCTCAGTTTTTGTATTATCTTCTGTTTAGTCTTTTCCCATCTATCCTTAGCTGTCACCAGAGTCATTTCTAATCCATACTCCTAAATACTTCATTTTATCATGTTCCTATAAATATGGATATTGTTGGACCAATTCGTGAGTGGGTACATAATTTACCGCTACTGTCTTTGTTTTAGTTTCAATAATTTTGTATCCCGAGAAGTGTTGAAACTGTCTTAAAATGTTCCACAACACTGTAATGTCCCTTTCTGGTTTTGTCATGTATAGAATAATATCATTTGCAAATAGAGACAGCTTTTCCTGAATACCATACCAATTATATCTTTAAATTTCTGAGTCCCTCATTTTTTTGCTAGTGGTTCTAAATGTAATGCAAACAACAAAGGGGAAAGTGGACTGCCCTGCCTTGTTCCTCTTAGGCAGAAATTATTGGAGAGGACCACACCCACTTTAATTTGCTTCTCCGATCCGTCATATCTTCTAATCAACCTTATAATTCTATCAGGGAAAGTAAATGATACCATTGCCCTGCTCATGAAGTCCCAGTCTACTATGTCAAATGCTTTCTCTGCTTCAAGACCCACCAATAAAAGTGATACTTTCTTGCATTCTGCTTCCCTCTGGATCATCAGTGTTCTGTTAATATTGTCAAAAGTTTGTCTCCCCTCCACAAAACTGCACTAATCCATATCTATCAATGTTGGCATCACTTTTGCCATTATTTTAGCCATTATAGACATAAACACTTTATAAGCATGGTTTAGTATTGAAATGGGCCTAAATGAAGCTGGATCCAATGGGTCTTTACCCTCTTTAGGTAGTACCATTACCACCACCTTCTTCCAGGATGCTGGAACTTCTCCTCCTCTTAAAATACTGTTAAACAAAACCTTCCAGATTTTTATCATTTTTTTCAGGATTAACTTGACTAGCTTGGATTACACTGGAGAACCAAAGACTTGCCTTTGTATTAACTCAACTAGCTTGGTTTACACCAGAGAATCAGAGACCTGTTGTTTTATTAACTTGACTAGTGTGGCTTATGATGAGAAGCAGAGATCTTTTGTTGGATTAACTTGATTAGCTTGGTTTACATTGGATAACCAGAGACCTATTGTTGGATTAACTTGAATATCTTGTCTTAAACTGGAGAACCAGAGACCTGTTTTTGGATTAACTTGCCTAGTTTGTTTACACTGGAGAACTAGAAACCTGTTGTTTTGCCACTTGATTAGCTTGGCTTAAATTAAAGAACCTGAGACCTGTTGTTTTTTAACTTGACTAGCTTGGTTTATGCTGGAGAAGCAGAGACAAGTTGCTGGATTAACTTGACTATCTTGGCTTATGCTGGAGAAGCAGAGACAAGTTACTGGATTAACTTGACTAGCTTGGCTTATGCTGGAGAAGCAGAGACAAGTTGCTGGATTAACTTGACTAGCTTGGCTTATGCTGGAGAAGCAGAGACAAGTTGCTGGATTAACTTGACTAGCTTGCTTTAAGGAGGAGAATCAGATACATGCTGTTGTAGTAACTTGACTAGCAAGGGTTACACTGAAGAACCAGAGACCTGTTTTTGGATTAACTTGACTAGCATGGATCACACTAGACACACACTAGACAACTAGATACCTTTTATAAAGCACAAACCAAGCAGCAGGAATAAAATAACACAACAAAGACCATATAATCACTTTAATAAAAGCAATCAGTCTCTAATGCCTCAGCTTCCAGTTAATTGTAATTGTTTAAGGGCATGTGTTTTGTATATAAGGAAATTGTTTTTTACTGCATTTTACTCCTGGAAGGCTTTTTGGAAGCCGAGGTGCCAGAGACTGATTACTTTTATTAACCAGCTACCTTCTGTTGGATTAATCTGACTCATTTGAATTATACTAGAGAACCAGGGAACTGTTGCTGGATTAACTTGACTAACATGGCTTACACTGGAAAACCAGAGACCTGTTATTGGATTAACTTGACCAACATGGTGTACACTACAGAGCTAGAGACCTGTTGATGGGTTAACTTGATAAATATGAGTTATGCTAGAGAATCAGGGAACTGTTGTTAGATTACCTTGACTGGCTTGGCTTACAGTTGAGAACCAGGTACCTAATTTTTTACTAACTTGAATAGGATGACGTACACATGAAAGCCAGAGACCTGTTGCTGGATTAACTCGACTAGTATGGTTTACACTGCATAGCTAGACCTTTGTTGTTGGATTTAACTTGACTAGCTTGGCTTATGTTCAAGAACCAGGGAACCGTTGTTGTATTAACTTGAATACCTTAACTTGCACTGAAAAAAACAGTGACAAGTTGTTGGATTAACTTGACTAGCATGCATTATACTGGAGTAACACACCTATTGTTGTATTGACTTAACTAGCTTTGGCTTATGCTGGAGAACCAGCAGCCTCTTGTTGAATTGACTTGACTTGCTTGGCTTATGCAGGAGAAACAGATATCTGCTACTGGATTAATTTGGCTATCCCGACTTTCACTGGAGAATCAGAACCCTGTTTTTGAATTAACTTGACTAGCTTGGCTTACACTGGAGAACCAGAGAATGTTGTTGGATTAACTGGACTGGCTTGGCTTGCACTGGAGCACTAGAGACCTTTTGTTGGGTTAACTTGACTAGCTTGGCTTCCACCGAAGAAACAGAGAATGTTGTTAGATTAACTTGACTAGCATAAATTACACTGGAGAAGTAGTGAGTTGTTGTTGGATTAACTTGACCGGCATGGTTTACACTACAGAACTGGCGACCTTTTGTTGGATTAATGACTAGTTTGGACTATACTGGAGAACCAGGGAACTGTTTTTGGATTAATTTGGCTAGCTTGGTTTACACTAGAGAACCAGAGGTCTTCTGTTGAATTAAATTGATTAGCATGGTTTAAGCTGCTAAAACAAGAGACCTGCTTTTGTATTAACTTGGCTTATGCTTGAGAAACAGAGAGCAGTTGCTGGATTAACCTGATTAGCTTGTCTTAATGCTGAACAGCCAAGACTATGCATGCTGTTTTCTTTTGAGAGAGTTTTGTAATGACATAATTTAAAGAGCAATTTTGCTTGTTTTTATTTCAAAATGACATTCATGTTAAACACCTTTCTGCAAATAAAGCATGCTTTAGGTAAAGAATAGTCTCCAGTGTTTGCAAAAGACTGTACTTATAATTTTGTTCTATTTATTTTGCATTTGGTTACCTGAAAAGTCTGACTAAGCAACAAAGCCAATTTTCAGTGGAGAACCAGGCAGAAAAGCTCCAGAAATGTGCAATACAATTGTAGTACAATGCAATTAATTAATCAATTTAATTATTTATTGACATTTTTTGACCAGAAAAGTCTGGCTGGGCAAAACCCTTTTTCAGCCAAGGCCTGGGGAGAAAAGCTCCAGATACATAAACATAGAATGAAAAAAAAAACAACATTTTCATGTTAGTGGACGTAAAAGAGAAAAAGATGATAGTATCATGAGAAAGGACGTTCGTACAGCACTATAAGGACAGATAGAAGGATATTTCTGTATTACAGTGTTAAGTTTAGAATGAGAGAACATTTGTAAATTACAATGTAAACAATCAAAGGGAAATTATTACAAATGTTGAAAGAAAGTCTATAACCTTTGGAGAGAGTAGTGAAAATGGGGTGTAAGAGTTAGTTAGGTGTTAGTGTATATTTGGAATAAATCCTAGCCTGGATTAATTACTTAGATCAGAAAGAAACATTTTCATCAGAGTACATTGTCGCCAAGTTACAATATATGGCATGGCACAAAAAAAATAATTACAATGCAATAAAATATCTGACATATATTGAGAAAAACTAAGGCATTTACAATACGGTATACAATCCATAGTAATTTCAGTTGAATTTTTATGTAGAAAAGTATCTAACCACAGAAATAGGAGAGTGTTAGTAATACAAGGTAGGAGTAGATGCACTAATTTTTGAACTTTAGAACAGTTATGTGAACACTGGACAAAATAGTTATTGTCAACGAAGTGGAAGTAAGACAAAATGAGGTTACACACATAAGGAGAGCTTGCACATTCCTCCGGAGTATCGCTGACACTGATGTTACTGAGGAGGTGCAGCGTTGTCAGTTATGTAGCTGGGTTAAGGTTACAATATAACGATTAGGAGCAGACCAATCGCATGGCCAGGACATGCTCAAATACTGCTTAAGATGGATTTTAAAGCACAAAAAGATATCTGTCTGTTTTAGGTAGAGTGAAATATTGTTCCAGGCTTAGTGACACAGAGTAAAATGAGTTTCTGGCAGTGTTATTTCATGTGCTAGTGATTAGAAGTGAATTTCTAAATGAGCATAGCTCCCTGCTTGGAGAGGGTTTTTTTAGTGAGGGACTGTTTTCTAGTTTATATACTAAGCTGTCTGCCATAAGTAATTATGATTAAAGCCAGTCAATCAGTCGAACAACAATTACAATAAAAGTCAGTTCAGTAAAAATGTTATGCCAAAATATTTTTCATCGACAACAGAGTTTTTTCTTTTCTCCACGGTTGTGTAACATCAGAGCAAGCAATAAGTCCAAGGGTGTGGGGGTGTTCTCACATACTGGGGGGGTGAAGGGGGGCTTGTCACCTCTGAAAAACAGTTATCTATGAGGTTCAATGAAAGTTGCTTTGGCATAATGTTTTTGCCACTCTGACTTTCATTGTAATTGTGTTTGATCAATCAACATGAATCCATTATGAGTAGATATTGAGAAAGTCTGAGACAGTTAAGTTGTTTTTGCTGTACAATGGTGAGCTTTTGCAAGGACAGTTAACAGCAAATTTTGCAATCATATTATAGCATGTGTCCAGTTTCATTCTTTGGCTGAATTTGATGTTTGTGAGGATGGGGGTGGGGGGAGTGCATAAAAGAGAGAAAGTAGAATGTAGGTTGATGCAATGGTTTCCTAGCAATGTTTTTGTGGTAAGGTTTAGCCCCATAGAGACGACCAACATTCTAGTGATTTTTTTTTTATTTGAGGTATGTGGCGGTCAAATTACAGACCGTCATCTATTTTGACTTGATAGTGGCCTGGTGTAAGATATTATTTCTATTCGGATGCTGTTTGCAGAAGTAATTTGAATTTTTGATCTGATAGTTGCTTTAGTTTGAAAAGTGTGAGTTTGGTTTTATTTGGATTTAAAAGTACATAATGGTTTCCAAACCAAGACCTTATGGATGAGAATAACTCCTACATGATTACTTGTGATTTACTGATAGCAGACGTTGAGCAGATAAGGGAAGAATTGGTAGCATGAATAGTAACAATATGAACTCCATTTACAAAAATATTAAATAAGAGGATCTAAGACTGACTCTGTTGTACATAAATGGAAAGTGGAAGCAAGGATGAGAAATTTTGTTTTCATTTACCTGCTTGAGTTTGCTGGACAGATATATTTGGAACCAGGAGACACATGATTGCGTGAGGTTAAAGATAACTGTTCTAGAATTCATTTCTGCTAAGAAACTGTATTAAAACATTTGATAAGTCAAGGAAAATAGAGGAGACAGGTTATCTGTGTTCATGTTGACATTAAGAATATAAAATAAAAATAAGCCATATCTAGGTTGGAAACCATGTTGAGTATGAGAGAAATGACTGCTGCTGCTGAGATGTCCTGTGAGAGAACTATTTTTTCTAGGATTTTAGATAATGGTTATAAAATTGCTACGGGTCTATAACTGGTAAACTCTATACAGGTTCCACTTTAATGTAGGGATATCATAAAATATGTTTTCCAGAGAGCAGGGACAAAGTTTTCATTGACTGAGTGAGTGATTTATCATGACGGATATAGAGTAAGCCAACGTATCTGCTACTAGTCTAATATATTCATTTGGTGGATATAGAGTAAGCCAATGCATCTGCTGCTAGTCTAATATATTCATTTGATGGATATAGAGTAAGCCAATGCATCTGCTGCTAGTCTAATATATTCATTTGATGGATATAGAGTAAGCCAATGCATCTGCTGCTAGTCTAATATATTCATTTGGTGGATATAGAGTAAGCCAATGCATCTGCTGCTAGTCTAATATATTCATTTGGTGGATATAGAGTAAGCCAATGCATCTGCTGCTAGTCTAATATATTCATTTGGTGGATATAGAGTAAGCCAATGCATCTGCTGCTAGTCTAATATATTTATTTGGTGGATATAGAGTAAGCCAATGCATCTGCTGCTAGTCTAATATATTCATTTGGTGGATATAGACTAAGCCAATGCATCTGCTGCTAGTCTAATATATTCATTTGATGGATATAGAATAAGACAACGCATCTGCTACTAGTCTAATATATTCATTTGGTGGATATAGAGTAAGCCATTGCATCTGTTGCTAGTCTAATATATTCATTTGGTGGATATAGAGTAAGCCAATGCATCTGCTGCTAGTCTAATATATTCATTTGGTGGATAAAGAGTAAGCTAATGCATCTGCTGCTAGTCTAATATATTCATTTGATGGATATAGAGTAAGCCAATGCATCTGTTGCTAGTCTAATATATTCATTTGGTGGATATAGAGTAAGCCAATGCATCTGCTGCTAGTTTAATTTATTCATTTGGTGGATATAGAGTAAGCCAATGCATCTGCTGCTAGTCTAATATATTCATTTGATGGATATAGAGTAAGCCAATGCATCTGCTGCTAGTCTAATATATTCATTTGGTGAATATAGAGTAAGCCAATGCATCTGCTGCTAGTTTAATTTATTCATTTGGTGGATATAGAGTAAGCCAATGCATCTGCTGCTAGTCTAATATATTCATTTGGTGGATATAGGGTAAGCCAATGCATCTGCTGCTAGTTTAATATATTCATGTGGTAGATGTTCTGCAGCTAAGGTGTGTATTTTTAGACTGGGACAGTGTTTCCTAATGGCTGAGGTAGGGAACAGGCTAAAACACCAATTGCATGAGATATCATCTGTCTTGAAGAGGAATTAGAAACAGGTTCTTGTGGTAGTTTCATAGTAGTCTCCTTCTGTGTTTAGTTTGATCCTTTATATAAATACACACACACATTAATAGGTCATCCAGGATGACGTCAGTTTTTCTGGAATAAGGTTTTAGGTTTCATTCATTTTCAGTTGTTGAAATTTCTGCTTCTTTTATTTTGATGTTCTCACACAAAGTTGTGTTGCTTTCTTAGAACAGAGTATATCACTTTTATGGTCACTTGTCCGAATACAAAAGTAAGCTGCATCAAACTGTGATGTCTACTTCTCAGTGACCATATAACTAAGCTGTATTAGAAGTGACCATAGTCTCAGTTTGGAAATTATTAGCTAAAACATAAAGAGTTGAACTGCACAAAATTATTCACAAAACAAGTTATGGGTCTGACATAGGAAGGTGACTGGAGTTACACTGACAATGCTTTTTGTTCACTAGAGTGTTTCATTAGACTGAATTCAGAAAACATTGCCACATCATGGTGAGTGAATTTGCTTGGAGAGCAGTAGCAATGGAGATGCATGCGATTTAGAAAACCCAGCAACATGACATGCCCAGCAAAAATAACATGGTCAGCTATCTTATATGATAATGATTGCATAATGAAGCACTGTGTGAGACAACGAGGCAAAACAACATGGCAGAGCAATTCAGAAATGTTTAAATGGCATGCAGCGATACTGCATCTGCTTTCGATAAGTTCATGACCAGTGCTCCTGTTCAGGCAGAATAAAGTAGTTATGATGTTAGGGGATGCTGCAGCTATTGTAAATGTGCATTTGCAGGAGGCTATTACTGCACCTACTTTGCTCAACAGTGAGAGACACAACCCCAAGGAACATTGGGTCATCCAACCTCACTTAACGTTTCATGCATCTCATGACAACAACAAAGTCCTGGATGGACAGAGACACCATGCAACAGACTGGGGATATGTGTCAATGTTGTCTCCAGCCCCATGGGAGTTGTGGAGTACCTATCCCAATGGATAATAAGTTATGTGTAGTTTTACATATTTTAACTACAGGGACCTTTCAGTGACCTACTGGAGACACAGTGGGGGTATCTCAGGCAAATGTTTCGAGAATACTCCATCAGTTCCTTTATGCCATACTTCAGCATATGGAGGAGCAGGTGTGATTCCCAAATAACCCAAAGGAGAAAGCAAACACTATGTGGGAGCTCTATGACATAGTCCATTTCCCTGAGGCACTAGGAGCTACTGACTAAACCCACATTGAAATAAACTCCCCCACCCCCCGGGTGACCAGGGAAAGAGGTAAGGGAACCACAAAGGATTTCTCTTCATCAGCTGTCAGATGGTCTGTAGCACACACATATAGTGCACAGAATACTATATACAATATGTCTGTATGCTACACAGGCAGTTATCACAACTTTCACAGACAGCACACCTGTGACCTGTACCAATAGTTTGTGAGGGTTGCCTTCCCCTCTTAGTGTTAGTTGTCTGAAGAAGTCTCAGTATTCTGAGATGAAATATGCTGTGAATTACGTTGTGTTTAGTGTTATATACTGTACTTTTGTTTATTTCCATTATTAAACTTTATTTGTCACACTTTACAGCAGCAGTCCTTTTGCCTTTAAATTGCTTCTCTTTTGCTTGATTTATATGGCTGACTTCCCACAAATTCATCTTGTAGGTGATGCTGGCTATGACTTGGAACCTTGGCTCATAACATTTATAAGAAATGCACACACTCACAATAACTGGGATACACGTGTGCACTACCACAAACCTGAGATGTTCTAGAATGTGTGTCTGCTAATGAAGGTATGCTTTCTCTGTCCAGACTTATCCAGTAGTGCCCTCAATATGATCCAGCCACATGTGTTAAAATACTGACAGTGGGTGCATTGTTACACAACGTTATACTTAGGAAGTAGATACAGCTAGGTAGCCTCAGGCAGGGCAAACAGTTCTCAGTACATGTACGAAGAATAACAATGGCTGGGGACTTAAATTAATTAGAAACAGACTGGAATAACAGTGATTCATCAATATTAGTAAGGAAGTTATTTTCAAAGTAGGTCCAAGAAAAAACAATTACTTCAGATAGTAAAAAAAGCCCATCAGGGAACAGAACATACTGGACATTGTTTGTGTGCTCCTAAAGAAATTACTGTTACTTCATGTCAAGTTTTATCACTGTTGATGTGCAGTGATCATGGGGTTATAAAGGTTAAATTGTTGCTACATAATTCTGCCAAACTAAAATCTAAACTGATACACAGAAGATTAATAGATTATATGGAAGAAAAACAGTCACTATGTAAAACAGATTGGAGTGATGCATTCAGTGGAAAAACTGCAGAAGGAATGTGGAAAGCTTTGAAAGATAAATTGTTTAAATGCAAAACATTAAAAAAAAGTTTACAATTAGGATCTTGGCACACAACATCAGGAGGGTATATTTCCATAAGAGCAAGACACTTGACTAAGGTGAAAGGCAAAAAATATAAGAAATGGAAAAGAGGTTAAACTATGACTTTGAAAACTGAAATAAACAAGCTGGGCAGACAAATTAGCATAGTGTGACACAAGACCAAGAACAATTTGAAGAAAATTTACATAAAGATATTCAGCATAATAGAACATTTTATAGATGCATAAGTTGTGGTTAAAGTCATAGAAATTGATAAACTTGTGTGTAGATTCTAAAATTTATTCTCAGACACAACAGATTATAGATATATTTACAAAATCGTATGCTGACATCCAGATAACCTAAGATACTGAAATCAATTTAGATTATACTGAAGTAAATCTCTGTAAACTGAATACAAACAAAGTCCAACGAGGAGGTGGCATTAGTGACAATGACCTGAGAACACTTCAGCACGAACTAACAGTACCATTATATGTGTTATTAGGTCATATAAATATGGGGAGATTCCTCATGAAGGAAGCATACACTTATTAAACCTGTCTTTAAGGGAAAGGGAAGTAGGACAAAGCCAGAGTCAGAAAGACTCATAAATTTGCCTTCATGTCATGGAAAAATAATGGAGAAGGTTATATTGGATAAATTATTTTCAGAATTGGAAAGGTAGGGATTTGATACCATATATCAGCATGCATGTGTTAAAAATAGATCTTCAGCCATGTGTATTGGGAATACTCCATCAATTCCTTTATGCTGTGCTTCAGCATGTCGGGGTGCACCTGTAACATGATGTTATATAGCAATATAATAGCAGCTATAAATAACAAATTGTGCTGTAATGTAGCTTATATAGATTTAACTACATGACAGGGTCATACGCAAAACACTGATCAGTAAATTAGAACAACTAGGTAATGATGTACTGTTGATAAGATGGATAGCTACATGCTTTCCAAATAGGACATGGCAAGTATCATATAGTAACTGGACAAGTGAAATTCGAGGTTACAGTCAGGGTGTCCCACAGAGCTCTGTCCTTGTTTAGATTGTATCTTTCAGACCTATCTTTTTCATCTGAGGTGTTCTACTGACTACATGCAGATTACCTGAAATTGGGTAAACTGACTACAAGTGTTACAGATAAGGCATGTCTGCAAAAGAACTTAACTAAATTGACCATTTGGGCACAGGAGAATAATATGCTGATAAATACATCAAAAAGTATGCATATAGGATTTGGGAGACATAAACTGAAAGTTGAATATTTAATACAGCACACAGTGATTGTAACTGTAGACTCATTTAAGTACCTGGTTATATGCGTACATTCAGCTATGAGTTTTTCTAATCATATCAACAAATTGTTTAATGATAGCTATAGATCTAGAGGTTGTATAAAATATTTATAAAGTCTAGGAAATCAGAAATTATGTAGTCATTATTTGTTAGTTATGTTACACCCATACCTGCGTATGGAATAACAATATGGAAACCCCACAGGAAAACAAGAATGAATAACCTGAAAGGTACAGTGGAAATCAAATATCTGAACTTGTTCAGTGTCTCATACACATATCTAAGAGGAGACCTTATTCAGGTGTATATGGTATTGAGACAACTACCTCTAGGAATGTTTGAGGTTATCAAAAAGTTGCAGAGAATTATCAGACAATCTGTATAGAAGATTCTGTAAGAATAAGAAGTGTACTAATTAGTTGTCTAACAGAATAGTTGACACGTGGAATAGGCTACCAAATTACAAAGCAAGCACTAGTCTAGATATTTTAGGAACAGCCTGGACATTTATTATGGGAACAACTGTTTTGCTATATTGACAAGCTAAAAGGACATTATTGCCCGTGCTTGAAATATTTGTATGTATGTATGTATGTATGTGCAGGTTGACCACATTGTGCATCAGACATAGGCAACCCAATAATGTACAAAGGTCAGGGCAGTTATCATCAATTGCACAGGTGGTGTGTCTTTCACAAGGTAGTGTGTGAGTGTGAGTGAGGAGGTGACTAAAATGAAAAAATGCCATATGGGAAAGTATCAGAATCATTATTGTGGGGGATTAATGCTGAGGAAGGCCTGGATGACTGAGCCTTTGTGAATTTCTGGGGCCTATGGTGGTAATGCCTGTGTGTCTACATATGTGTGTGTGTGTGTCTACATATGTGTGTGTGTGTGTGTGTGTGTGTGTCTATGTGTGTGTGCGTGTGTGTGCGTGTGTGTGTGTGTGTGTGTGTGTGTGTCTATGTGTATGTGTGTGTGTGTGTGTGTGTGTGTGTGTGTGTGTGTGTGTGTGTGTGTGTGTGTGTGCACGTGTGTGTGTGTGCGTGTGTGCGTGTGTGTGTGTGTGTGTGTGTGTGTGTGTGTGTGTGTGTGTGTGTGTGTGTGTGTGTGTGCGCACGCGCGCCAATACATGCAGGAACAGAGCCCCAACAGGTGTTATAGCATTGCGGCTTGGCTTACTGGACAGTTTCATGGCACGCATGACAGATGGTTGTGCTTCCCTTCTGTGTCCCTGTCTATGACAACTGGCTTTTCCAGAGCCACACTGGTTGTTCCATGTCCTAGGCTGGATGTCGGTGTGCTGTCTGACCTTGACAGACATCCCCTAAAAGATGTGCCAGCATGATGATGGACACTGCTATGGGGACACTCTGTCCTAGGAGTAGGCCTTGACCATGGGGACACGCTATCCTGGGAGTAGGCCACTACCATGGGGACACTCTGTCCTGAATGTAGGGCACTAACATGGTACACTTTATTTATTTCTTTATTTTTTTTTAATTTTATTTTACATTTGTTGACCGGGCTAGTCTAACTGGATATATGTCCATTTTCAGTAGAGGCCCGGGGAGAAAAGCTCCGAGGAAACAAAATACAATCACTTATACAAAAGCTTAATTTGTATATTGAACATTGCAGGTACAGAACAGGGAATAATCACAGAGGTTGTTTGTTCATAGCATAGTGCTAAATATACAGATACAATTAGTACAATGCAAATGTAGTTGCAATACAACATGTAAAAAGATAGCAGCTGAGTTAAACAATATATTAGTAAACAAGTTGACATAAAGAAAAAAAGTAGGAGCTGTAATATATAGTATAAGAGTAAAACTGGTCTCCTTAATGAAATTATGAGGATGTGAGTAAAAATATCTAGAAATGTATAGGTCAGTTGTTTCTAAGAAAAGGGACAAGACTACTGAGAAGAGGAGTGGAGGTAGATCCAAGTAAGAGCTGTAATAGATCAGTCAGGTTTAGTACAGGGGCACAACCAGTGTGTTCTGAGGAAAAGTTTCAGGTTGTTTTAAAGAGTGATATATAGGGAACAGAGGAAATTTCGCTAGGAAGGAGGTTCCAGGATTTTCCAATAGTATTAGAGAAAAGATAGTCCCCAGCCCTGTTGTTTGATTTACAATTATTTACAAGAAGTTTATGTGATTAATGTAAGTTCTTTAGATTGTTGTAGGGGGTAATGAGGGTAGATAGTATAGGGGTATTGGTAGGATGGCAAAGGGTTTTGTGGGCAATGTTCAATTGGTGGAATTTAAGCTGATTTTGTAATTCAGGCCATCCTAGTTGCTTTAGGTTAATACAGTGGTGGGTTCTGAAAGGGTTACCTGTAGCAAATCTGGCTATGTTATTGAAGGCTTTTTCCATTTTATTAAGGTTGTTTTTAGAGAGATTAGTATATATGGGTGAGGCATAGAGGAAAGTAGAAATTAGATGAGTGTGAGCAATAGTTATTCTTGCTGCAGGATAGAGAAAGGGTTTGATCCTGTAGAGAGAGCCCAGTTTTCTATTAACAGATGTTAAGGTATTGTTAATATGGGTGTCGAAGCTAAGGTTATCTATGGTGATACCTAGTAGTTTGGTAGTTGTGTCTTGGGATATGGGAGTACTGTTATTGGATGTTACTGTGAAGTATATTGGAGGAACTTACAAGTAGAAGTGAAAAGGAGGAGTTTAGTTTTTTGGGGGTTTAAAAGGAGAAAGTGTTGAGTAAACCATTGTTCAACTGTGTTAAAGACCTTTTGGGTAAGGGAGTGAAGTTCAGATATAGATGTGGCTGAGCATATGAGTGTGGAATCATCTGCATATTGTATGCATGTAGCTTGTGGGGATTGCTAGGTGAAGGTCATTGATAAATATAGAAAACAGGAGAGGTCCTAATATGGACCCTTGAGGAACACCAATGTTAACGGGCAGATGGGTAGATAGAGTGTTATGCCAAAGAATGGCCTGTTGTCTGTTGTCCAAATAGGATTGGAACCATTTTATAGCTAATGTATCTAGTGACAGAGATTTGAGGATATTTATAAGTATCTGGTGATTTACCATATTGAACGCCTTAGACAGATCTATAAACAGTGCAGAGGAAAGCATATTGAGGTTACGTTTTTTGTTGATACAGTCAGTGAAGGAAAGGAGGGCAGTAGTAGTGCTGTTGGAAGATCTGAAACCATGTTGAGAGTTGGAGAGTAAGTTATTTTGGATTAGGTGGTCTAGCAATTGTCTATGGGTGCATTTGTCCATGATCTTTGCTAGGGGAGACAGTAGGGCAATGGGACGGTAATTGGAGAGTTCAGTGGAGTTTCCTCCCTTATGAAGGGGGATAATATGGGAGATGTTCCATGTTGTAGGGATGTGTCCTTCACTGATGGTTCTATTGATAAGAATGGAAATGGGGTAGGCGATGGATTTGGCTCCCTTTTGCAGATATTCAGCAGGTACTTGGTCTGCTGAAGGAGTGCACGGGTTCAGTTTTTGGATAAGAGCAAGAATATATGTAGCCGTGACTGGTTGGAAAACAAATGGAGGGGGTGGGTTAGTGATAGAGTTGAATATAGTTAAGTCCTGAGTGGATAACTGACTGGTAAGGGTTTGAATGGCCTCAATGAAAAAGGTATTAAAGGCATTAGCAGTCTGCTTGGGATTCTCTTGGTCTGTGCCATGTGGGTTTGGTGTGATGGATTGACCTGGGTGTAATAATTGATTAATACTTACCCAGAACATTTGTGGTTGATTATGGCGGGTCTGCTGGAATTGTAGGTAGTAGTTTCTTTTGCCAGACAGTATAGCTTTTTTAGTTTCATTTCTTAGTTGCCTGAAGTTTTGTTGATCTACTGGGTCTTTAGTTAAGTGAGATTTATTCCAGTGTTTATTTCTGAGTTTGATTTTTTGCCTGGTTTCTTTTGAAAGCCATGGGGCAGATTTAGTTTTCATTCTAATAGAGCGGGTTGGGGCATGGTGGTCTAGTATGGCTAGGAAGTTAGAATTAAAGTAATTAACAGCTTCCTCCAGTGGGAGGTATTTTAAGGGAGACCAGTTACATGCTCTTAGTTCCCTTTGGAAGAGATTGGGGTTGGAGTTTTTCTTGATTCTAATTGTCCTAGATATGGTTGGGTTAGGCAGATTGGTTTTAAGCCTGATGATGTAGGTTAGTGAGTGGTCACTTACATCAACAGGGAGGGTTCCAGATTCATATGTCTGGGGATGATTATTTATGAGAATCCAATCTAAGGTACTTTCTTTCTTATTAGTCTTGTTTATCCTAGTAGGGGAGGTAATGGTTTGTGAAAAACCAAAAAGGTTTATATGGCTTGTAGGGTGGGTATTGCTACAACACTTCCAATCAATGTTAAAATCACCTAGGACTATGGTTTCTTGAGGTAAATTTTGGGATAGCCAACAGAGGATATTCTCTATTGTGGCAATGTTATTGCCAGGAGGAAGATCGGTACAGATAATATAAATGGATTTGAATTTGTTAAGTTGAAGCTTGGTAATAAGAATTTGAGCGTTGGAGTCTTGAGGTGGTTTATAGTCGAAGGTAGTAATCTGTAGCTCAGATTTAAAAAGGATAGCTACACCACCACCCTTTTTGGTTGTACAGTCAAGTCACAAAATATTATAACTGGTGGGATGACTTCATTGTCTTTAGTTGCAAGTTTTAACCAAGTTTCTGTTAAACAAAGAATGTCAAAGGAGTAGACTTCTAGGAGAGCATGGAGTTGTGCAACTTTGCTATTAATGCTACGTATGTTGAGGTGAGCTAATAAGAGTGAGTTAGGTGGTTTAGTAAAAGAAATGGATAGGATGGGGGTTGGGGTTGTAGAGTTGAGTGGTAGTAGCAGTTATTGGGCCTGGGTTTGGGTGAATGTCTCCATCTTTTAAAGAGTAGAGTAGTGTTTGAAATCTAAGATTTGGGAACTAACTATATAGAGTTAGAGACTTTCTGGGATTGGGAGAGTCATATCTAAAGTGGGTTATCCTATGGAATTTTGCTAGTAGATAGCTGGGTGTAGATGTTATGTTAACATGGTTAGTGAGAATAGGTAGAAAAGGATAGGTAGATAGTGTTTTGGGGTGGAAAAAGTGTGGATATATTGGGTGTTCATAGGAGGTTAGCAGGTAAGCTAAAGTTAGGGCTGGTAGAAGTGTAAGCATGAATAACCTCTATAAGAGGGCTGAGGAGGGTAGCTTATACATCTGGAAGAGTATGTTGTTAGGTTGTTGTTATAGGCTTGGAGGTATGCTAAGTGTGGAAGGAAATAATTGCAGGGTGTGGTGGGAGAAATTGGGAGTGGTAAGTGAAATGAGGGAAATGGAGTTAATTAACAATGGGGAAGGGCTGAAATTGGTGGAAGATGGAAGGGGTGTGGTTAGATGGTATAAGAGTAGGACCACTGAGGGGTGGGAATTGGGGGTAGGTTAGGGTAGCGGAGTGAGCCCGCAGGGCGAACGGAGTGGGTAGATGCACGTGAAGGAGAATCTAGAGAAGAAACTATCAGCAATGCTGATAACTGAAGGTAAGTAGGTGAGTCAGGAGTGGGAAAGATCAGAGATATATCAGGAGTCTATGAGATAAAAAAAACAGATGAGAGTATACAGTTGAAGTAAAGGGTAAGTGAGAAAATAAGAGCAAGTCTAGGACCTAAGGGGTTTAGTGTAATTACAGAGAAAAATACAGGGGGTAAACAGGAGATAAGGGTTGGGATGAGGGTGCCACCTAGTGGGCAGATCTAATATTGTAAGTAAGTATCTAGGGAGCTAGCTGGTTTAGAACCAGGGAAGGAGTGATAGCTATTAAAGAGGGGGTTATTATGAAGTAGAGGAGGTTAGTTGGATGCAGGGTAGATAGGAGGGGGGAGTAAAGGCTGCTGGCTGTTCAGGCTCGTAGCTTACTTTATAACCCCTGAAGCAAGTAGTAGATGGTTGTCACTTTCTCCTGGAAGTAGACCTTTACCATGGGGATACACTTTCCTGGGAGTAGGCTACTACCATGGGATACTCTATCCTGGGAATAGGCCACTACCATGGGGGTACTCTGTCCTGGGAGTAGGCCACTACCATGGGGACACTGTCCTGGGAGTAAGCCACTACCGTGGGGGCACTCTGTCCTGGGAGTGGGCGACTACCATAGGACACTCTGTCCTGGGAGTAGGCCAATACCATAGGGACACTCTGTCCTGGGAGTAGGCCACTACCATGGGACACTCTGTCCTGGGAGTAGGCCACTACCATGAGGATACTCTCTCCTGGGAGTAGGCAACTACCATTGGGACACTCTGTCCTGGGAGTAGATACCTCCATAAAAGTTGTCACCACAGAAGTGCTAGCACTGTGGCAGTGGGATTTTGCATATCCATGGATCATGTTGGGTAACATCTATGGGTGTAGCTGATGACCATCTGCAAGAATGGCCCCTCATCCCTGACAGACAACCAAGAATTGCCCCACACAGTGCGGTGCATCATTCATCCTACCCATTGAATCACACAGATGAGACATCCACTCCTGCAAATCAGTCTACCCACCTTGGAGCACCCTCACCATCTGTGCCATGGCTCTGGTGGTACTAGCTTGTATCTCCACAGTGCCTTGGTCATATGTTTGCTGTCAGCTACTGACACATCAACATCTGGGGGAGAGTGGTAATCATACCTCTGGTGAGCACCATGGCCAACACCACTGCACACTTTCCTGATCTACATTGACTCCCCTCACTCCATCTGCTCTCAGGAGGTTGTGTTTGGTGGGTATCCACAGGCACAGAGACCGTGTTCATTCTGTGTCCATTCTTGGGTAAGGATGTGGGCATCACAGTCCCTGAGTTCAAGATGCACCCTGGACCCTGTGACCATGCCCCCTCATCCCTGCCATCATTATCAGAGGCTACAGATCCCCTAACATCAGAATGGGGCAGTTCCACAGTGCTAGACTGGTGCCAGATAAAGAATCACCTGTGAAACCTCCAAAGCAGAACCCCGAAACACAAGTCCACTTGCAATTCTTATCTATAAAAATGTACTGACAAATAATGCCCCTAACCATACCTTGTGCCGATGGACGTTGAAATTCAGTGCCCAATTTACCTACATGCCATAGTTCAGACAGATAATATAAACTTTACTGTGAATAATAGTTTAAGATTAATTTCAACTGTTGATACAAAAATATAAGATTACACATGTGCAGAATCTCCCATTGACACTCTCTAAGGCCTGTCCATCTCTGCCCCAAAATTCAGCAGTACACTGTGGAATTTTGTGGAGATGGTACTACTTTTAGGTGAGGCAATGAACTCCTCCATGTCCTTTAAAGGTGGTTGTGTGGATGGACTCCATCTGTTTTCCTCTGCTTCCATGCCAGGTCCTCTGCTCTGTGGGTGGCAGTATAGATCATATCTGTCATCCTGCAGCAGACCATAAATATGATCCTGACCACCCACAGCATTAACATCATTGACAATTTGTCTCCATATATTGTCTCAGAAGGGATGATTGGCAGAATGGATGACAAAAGCCATCTACCATGAAAATGAATGGCATCTAGTACCATCTCATTCACAGCCTCTATAAATTTGGTCGTGCAGGTGAAACATGAAGCAACAACAAGGGCAGCCCCCTTGTTCTGGCCCTGTTTTCTATACATAGCTCTGTGGGTATAGAAAGCATTATAATTAACAGACATGTTCTAACATGGACCTTACTAATCCTTATACTATTAGTATCCTACTAGGCCATATAACATGCAATGGATGGGCCTGGCACAAACATATTTGTATCCAAGCTCTTTAACTAAATGTCAGGCATGTAGTTTGTACTGAGTACATAGCTCCACAAAAACAATCACAGAACTGCAAATGCACGAAGGACTTATGACATTACAGTAGTAGTGCTACAAATGTTTGCAGGTAATGACATATGTGCATGGCAAACCACATTGCCATAGTGTTGAGCATTACCCTGAATATGGCCTTAGGAGTATGTCTTTCATCTACCATTAACATTGCTGAAGTCAGTACACTTGCCATATAACTCCTGAAAGCATTTGAGCAACACTGGGGTACAAATAATGACAAACTGACATTCCTACAAGGCCTCAGGGTGATGAGCACTAAAATTGCTGATTTAATACAAAGGAAAATATGTTAGAAGTAGTAAAGTAGTACTTACATGATAAAAGCCCAGTCAAAAGTAGTACTTACCTGATAAAAGGCCAATCAATGTGGTTTTGCTCTGTAGTGCAATGAAAAACAAGGCATCTCATCATGTTTGTCGTGTGGACGCACCCCAGTCCCCATTGCAGTGAAGATGCTAATTAGGGCTCATCTCATTTTTGTTTCTGAATCACTCGACCTGCACAATGTGTACACCTGATAAAAATGTGGTAAACTTGTAATCCATCTCCTGTACACACACGGGTCCCTCTGGTAAACATTGTGTGCTTGTGATGTGCATAAAAGATCAGGACGGAGTGAACTGCCTTCCTATATGTATCCATATGCAGATGGAGTCACTGCAGAGTATGTATTCTAAACAGCAGACTGAGGGATGCAGGACGACCATGTTTCACATCTTAAAGCAGCACTGAAGTCATAAAAGTACAGTACATGTTATTTTCTGATGTTCTCATTGTTCACACAAATGAGGCGTCTGTCCATATCCCTTAATGTGTTAAGGGTGAGATTCGTGAGAACTGTTTAGGATACCAGTTCTGTGTTATCTTTTCCCCTTTAAGTCTTCCGGGTGAGATATCATAGCCAGAGTAGGAGGGAGAATAATGCACCCTTTAGAGGTCCAAGATAAAGGTTTCATTCTCCTCAGGCCTGCTTTTCATTTATTATTAAAAGCCTGTGTATATGACCCTATGACCCATTCCATCAAAGTGGTTTCACCTGAGAGTTACACAATGGCTCCTGCTTGGGCCCAGCTTGTTTAGAAACCAAGACATTAATGTAAGCCGACAGAGCTGATGGATCAAATCCATTCAGGGATGCTTTTTTTTCCTTTCAAAAACATTCACATTGTGATAGTGCTGTTAGGACATGTGTAGGTTGGTACATCATATTATATAACTGTGTTCCATCTTTCATGTTTGAGTTTCACATACATATACATTCAATTATTGTAACATTCTCCATTGTGTGTTGTGTCCCTTCCTTCTTCAGCACGTCTCTTTCCAGTTTTTTTCTGTATTTTCTGCTCATGGTCATGCACAGTACCTCTGTGATCCATCTTAAGCCAACATTGATGTTCCCTTTCAAAGATAGTTCACTGCATATATATTGCCTTACATTACTTCAACAGTTTATCATGTTTGTGCACAGACTCATGACAACTATCATACATGTTCATCTCCTACAGTGTTCATTGGAGCTGCATGTAATTTAATCAGGTCGTGATATGGTATCAGATGATCTGTTCGAGGATATATTGGAATTGCGATGTGTAGCTTGTTGTCATGAAAACAGGCCTGGATAGGCGTGGCCAAGATGAGACAAAGTAGCAGCATTTTTATCAGCTCTGCCTCTACAGAACTTTATTGACAGGAAATTTTTATAAAAACTTCCCTAACAACAGTTTTTTTTATTAATTAATTCTTTATAATATATATTAGGGTAATATATTAACATTTTTAAGTAAATTTTAATTTTTCCTGTCAAAATTAAACCTGACAATTCTACAACAGAAAAACAAGATGAGCTTCATTAAATCTCAAGAGACATCTATTAAAAGAGAACTACAATCCTTACTAACTCCTATACAAGAACTAAGCAAAAATTGACAAAATGGATGTAAAAATGGATAATTTTAAAGAAAATGTACTCATCAAATGGACATTCTACATGAAGACTTATTACAACAAAAAAAAATTACTAGAATAGAATCTGCTCTAAATTATATGGACAGCAGAATTCAGGAGAGTGAGCATAATTTCACTCCTTTTACCTTATGGTTAAAGTTAAATGCAATGCTGTCTATCAGATAAACATGTACTTGAATCAAAGCACCTTCTAATGCTGTCATCTCTATTTAAGCACTTTTTTAGTGTGATGCTTTGTTGTGGAAGCATGTTTGTATTCTTTGTTGCTAGCTTTTATGGTCGCTGAACATTCTTTTTACTATGGATCAGCTGTTTGTTTTGCAGATGGATTTGCAGCTGCTTATTGAATGTGCCGCTGGTTTGGTTGTTGTGTCCAGTGTATATCTGGAGATTTGTTTTGTTTGCGGCTTTCTATGTGACCTGGAGATACAGGCAGAAGTGCAGCTGGAGTGTTGGTGAAATGGTGATGTGGTTAGATGTCTCTTGGTAGGCACCGGTTAGGGCTTGATATGATTTGTTGACTGTCTTTGGGGTATTTGTGTGGTTGTTAGAAAAATATGTATTAACATATGTGTGCAATGCTTATTTTAATAAGGAAAGATTAACACATTTTTATTCTATATGCAGCATTAGTTTTATTTGAAACTGAAAACATGCTTTTCTGAAATTGTGCTTTCTGACACTGCAAGATGCACTCTGACCTAGTTTGCTAGCACAGCAAAATGCATGTTTATGCCTTGGAAATGTACTGGAAAGCAGGTGATTTTCTGCTAGGTCAGGAAATTAAAAGGAGAATAATAATAATTTCTGTAGATCCATTCATTATAGACAATAAGCTCTGTTCGAGTAGATGAAAAAGTGCACAAGCTGCAAGATAGTTAGATATAAAGAACAATAAACTGCTTCAGAAATCTGTACTTGCATTGTGCTTAAATTAGCCATGGTACCTAGACTTGTAACATCACATAGCAAGAAAGTTATAACTGACCGGTGGTCGTCAAGGCCATCCTGTTTACTGAAAAATCTTTTTTAAAACTTTGAAGAGTCAGCTAGAAACGTGAGAAATATCTGTAAAGTAACAGAATTGTGAACTGGTGATCTGCTACGTCAGTCGTAGTGGGCAATGTCTTGAAAGAAAGGTATAATAACTGTGACACTTCCTGATTTAGTCAGACAAACTCTATAACTGCATTTTTTGTCTCCTTGCGGAAGAATAAAGATACCTGAACTGAACCTTATGCTTTTGGTCTTTTTAAAGTATTTTTCTCTAACAGTGGTGTTAGATGTTGACTTTTATTTGCTTTGGTTTGGAACTGCTCATTGGTTGAGCGGCTTTAGAGTTGGTGGTATAGTGAAGCTTTTTGTTCTGGGGGTTGTTGTTGCCTTGTTCTGTGTGCATTGAAGCTTTCCTCTTTTTTGTGGTGCTGAGTGAGCCTCGAGACAGTTCAATGCCTGCAGATAACTAATTTCTTACTCATCGTTTCCTGATGGAACTTTAAATCATTTAGTTCCTTTGCTGCGCTCGAGACTCTGCCTTCCATTGTGGCTGATGAGCTTTGAAGCTTCCCAGAAACATCATCATGAAGGTGACTCTCAAAACCTTACCTTCAAACTCCAGCTTGAAGATAGGACCTGCACATAGAATGATAAAGTGCATCCAGGAAGATGGTGCAAATAAAGTATTTACATCTTCGAACTGTAAGACACTCAAAGAACTTTTTTCAATATTATATGTATAACTACATTAACTGATTAGCCTAGTTAAAAGCACAAAAGTCTTCTTAGGCTTATTGTAATGTAAATAACCATTAGGTCAGTTTTTTCAATAGAAAATGTTAATATCTCATTTTCGTTTAGTTAAAGCAGTTTGTGACTTACAGTACAGCTATGACATTAATCAGAATGCCAAATCCCACCACACTAATAAAATTAATGGTTCTTGCAAGACCAGATGGGCGACAGCTGTTGTGTAACACCTTCTGTGACACAAAGGTCATTTTAAATAAATGACAAATCAGAATAACTATCTGTTTTAATACAGGGATGCATTTTATATCTGATTGATACATTAAGCTGAGTAGCTTATCTTCTTATATGCAAATTGTAGGAATCATAGTGTTACCTACCATAGTATAAGGGAAACTATGTGTGCAATGGGGGCATACAGGTGTTGGTCAGGCGATATCTCATCTACATTTGTGGGCCACAAGTCTGGAGATGCTGTTGGTACGACAAAGTTCCATAGATGGCCAGCCTATTCCAAATGCCTGTTTGGGAGTTGTATGAGAGATAGCATTTTCAGCCACATTTTGAGGGGATTATAAGGTTAATAAGTAATACCACCATCTCACTGACAAAATGGGAGAGAAATGTACAATTTAGTGACTCAAATAACAGGAAGAAGCAGGAATGGTACACTGGTGCCAAAAGAGAAGGCCAGAGACACTATGTGAATGAAGTCCACACAGGATAGAAGGTGACTAAAAAGTATAATCAATAACACAGTCATGGTGTGGGAGATACATACCCCTGTATCTGATAGGTGATGGGGTGAGTATGACACCAGTCACCACCATACTGGAGTAGGATTAGTTGTTTCACATCTATGAGGAATAAACAAGATAGTTCTATGAACTGAGAGGCTAGTGGGAGGGATAATCACTGCTGGGGGATGGATACTATATGATTTGTACTCCAAGATGTCCTGGAGTACTCTGAAGTGAGGATCGTTGTAAATCTCATGTCTCGATCATCCACACGACTTTTTAACAAAATATTTGTTGGTT
This sequence comes from Protopterus annectens, assembly GCF_019279795.1. Taxonomy (NCBI): domain Eukaryota; kingdom Metazoa; phylum Chordata; order Ceratodontiformes; family Protopteridae; genus Protopterus; species Protopterus annectens. Next base: position 984,116,061 of record NC_056733.1, read on the forward strand.
GACTTGAAAAATAACTATTGGTTTAATGATTGTTTAGCCTAATAATATATAACTGTCTTTATTTATTCTTGTCAAGGTAAACACTCATATCTTAAAGCACTTTTATTAATAAATGCTTCTTATTCTTATAGCCACATCCAGTTTTATACAATTTGAAAGCTATTACTATAACAGTTCCGAATAATTTACTATCATATAATGAAAAGCAATGTCCATCATTTTCAATATAGACTAACCATATATTTATAAAGTGATGCATTAATATAGTTACTCATTTTGTTCGCATAAACAAGAACTATTTGGTGTTATGCAAAACTAATGAAACAAAACTTCTGTCTATCAAAATGTGTATATCTAATTAATTTGTGCTAATTTAAGTGTGTAATTACATAGTTGTTATTAGGCTACATAAATAATTTAATGGATTTAATTTAACTGAATACTTTTTTTTGTTAAAATACATATATTGAGAGTTTGCAACTATTTACTGTGTTTTATAAAAAGAAGATTTTGTTATTGTACATTTAGATACTCAGTTGTTTTTGTATGACATCAAGTACTTTGATGTTTTTTTTTTATTTCAAGGTTTAAATTAGTTTTGCTCTAGTAGTTCTAAGAATATATTTCCTATGACAGTTAATTTGTTTGATGATCTCAGAATGACTATTAGAAGCCATATTCTTACAGTTATAACATATTAGGAAGAAGCTGATTGATTGCTGCTGCTTGATAGGGGGTCAATTCGAGTGATATATGTCACTCGAATTAGAAGTTTTTAACTCCAGGTGGGTTCTGGTTGATTATAATGTTATGAGATTATATTATGATTTTTTTGTTAATGATTCTTCAGATGTTCACTATTTTTCATATGGTAGGAAACAACTTTAATCCATTTATTATGATAGTTCCAGTTTATATTTGTTTTAATGATCATAATAGTATTTCTTATGGTTATATACTAGTGTATTTCATGGGTCAGTACATTTATTCTTACATAATATGATTTTTAATGACTTCTTTAAAATGTGTATCAGTCAACATTAATGGTTTAAATAACCCTAACAAGAGGAGGAGCTTAATTAAATATCTCAAGCAGCATAAATCCCAGATAATATTCTTACAGGAAACTCATTTATTAACAGATGATTTACCCAGAATTGACTCCAAGGCATATAAGACTCTAGTAAACTCTGAACACACAAATAAGAAAAGAGGAGTAGCTATCCTGTGGAACAATACAATACCCCTTCCTAAAATAATAGACACATATAAAGATAATAAGGGAATGCTTTGGGCAGTCACTATGGAATTAAATAAAATTTATACACTGATCAATATATATTGGATCCCAGGCATAGGGACAAATACAGTAAGACAACACCTAGATCACATTGTACACTTCTCTAAAGGAAATTTAGTATTGGCAGGTGATTTCAACTGTATCTTAGATTACAAAAGACTCCAGCACCAATGGGAAAAGAAGCATATCTACATCAGCTAAACTATTAAAAGATTTTTCAGAAACATATTTACTGAAAGACAGCAATAACTATGCAGAGTCTAGTTCTTTGTTTTACACCTTTTTTTCTAATAGGTGCAATTCATACTCAAGGATAGTTAATGTTTTAATCTCCAACAGCTTCTTACCATATTCCTTAATCAAATCAACAGTGATTTCATGTCCCTTATTGGATCATAATTCCATAACTTTTGAATTGCTAGTCAATCCAAATTTTAATATTCATTAAAGAGGATTCCAGCTTATATTACAAAACTTAAAGATTTTAATGACTTTATTTCGACAGAGGCACTGAATATTTTTAACTTAATAATACAGATGATACTTCTGAAATTTACATTTGGGATGCCCTAAAAGCTTATTTATATGGTAGAGTCATTAAATGGTACAACAAAAAAGGACAATAGTGGGACAATGAACTACAAGATATTCAATATAAATTAGATAATTTCAAACTTAGTGCTATGGGAGATAAAGATAAAACTGATAAAAGGAAAGAAATAAACTCTTTGAATAATGAATTCTTAGAGATATTAAATCATAAAACAATGATTAATATAGAAAAATTCAAATTTATTAATTTCTCTACTAATCCCAGATCCTTAAATATCCTTGCAAATAAAACAAAAAGATTAAATAAAGTTAATCATATTAATGAAATATTCTCCCCTAAAAAGAATAAAATGGTCTCCTATCTTCACAATATCCTAACTGAATTTAGAGAATATTTTCTAAACATTAATCAAACTTCTAATGCACTTAATCCTAAAGAGGAAATTAAAACATTTATTAATAAATACCCTAAAAAAGGCTATCAGAGGAACAAGTGACTACATCTGACAAGCAAATATCATTCAAAGACATACAAACCCAAATTACCAAGCTAAGGCAAAATAAAGCACCAGGTAACAATGGCATAATTCCTGAAATGTATAAATTATTACCTATGAATGCTCTAAAATTGCTTCACAAAGTATCTAATCATGTTCAGGACAAAAAGATAATCCCACCCTCTTGGAAATATACTTTTATTTCCCCTATATTGAAAACTAATAAAGACCCCCACAAAGTGTTCTTCCTATAGACCCATTTCTCTATTAAACACTGATTACAAAATGTTTATGTCCATTTATGCAGATAGACTTAAATTATTTTTACCTAATTTGGTGGATGATGATCAAATGGGTTTTATAGTTAATAGAACTTCATATGACAACATTAAAAGAGTACTAACCTTGATTGACTCGGTGAAAAATCTAAAAAAAAAACTTAACCCTAGTCAGCCTAGATATAAATTGTGCTTTCAACTCAATTTCTTGGGAATATTTGTTAATATTATTAAAGGAATTAAATTTCTCCTATAATTTTATAAATCTTATTACTCAGCTATATAATGGTAGTCAAGGTTATATTAAAATTGTTACTAGTGTTTCTCAAAATATACCAGTAATAAAAGGTGCCAAGCAAGGATGCTCCCTATCCCCTTTATTGTTTACATTAATTATGGAGCCATGGGCAAATTTAATAAGAGATGACAGAGATATTGAAGGATACAAATTAACCTCTAGTATGTCATCTAAAATACAAATGTTTGCAAATTACATATTGATCACTCTTGGAGGTAACAGCGAATCTATACAAAACCTTTTTAGAAATATAGAACATTTCCAACAAAATTCCAGTCTTACTTTTAATAATAATAAAACACAAATTCTTTTAACACGATAAAAAAAAATACAACATACTTGATGAACATAAAAAGTATATAGCTCAAGCTCAACAAATAGTATACCTAGGAATAGTTATTACTAAAAATATTAAAGATACTATCCAAATAAACTATAATAAAAGTTTACTACTTATAGAAAATTTAATAATCAAATGGAACAACATTCCCTTTTCTATGGATGATAAACTTTTAATCATAAAGATGATTTTTCTCCCCAAAATTGTATATATAATTCAATCTATATCTATACCTCCTCCTTACCAAATAATCAAAACAATTAATTCAATGATTCAAAAATTTTTATGGTATCCAAATAAACCTAGGATTGCATTTAGTTATATGAATAATTGGGGTAATGGTGGTATAGCTTTCTCAAATCTAAAAATCTATTCAGTTTCATCAGTGTTTAACACAATCTTTCATCTGATTGATATGGAATACACTGCTAAGTGGAAAGAGATCCTAGACATATTATCACAAGATTTGAAAGATATAAATAGCTCCTATAAGCTAAATCTAATCAGTAATTCTTTTATTTGGAGGGTAAGAGATTATTTTTCAGATTTGTCTTCCCTTCATTTTAAATCCAAGTATATAGTCTTACTTTTAAATTCTTTCATACATGATATATTTAAATATAACATATACAAGAATTGGCTTTTTCTACTTTTTCCCATTGCTTACACACATGGAGCCATTTTTTCTTCAGATTATGCAAAAAGGTCTTCTTTTCAACTAAAACATTTAATATTTTGGCATCAAATGATGATAAATAATGAGTTAAAATCTAATAGTTCACTTATGGAAGAGTATAAATTTGATACATTTTCATGGCTGCATCTACAAGAAACTAGACAATATGTATTGAATAAACTGGATCCAATGTCTCCTACAAGAAAATCAATACCTAAACTAATACATTATATAATTTTATCAGTTCAGCATAAGTATCCTGTTAAAAATAAGCTGTCATGCATTTATAGGGCAATTAAGTGTGATTTAGAAACACATTCAGATAACTACTGGAAATATTTTTATTCAATTAATAAGAATCTTCCCTCTGAAAAAGACAAATTGAATATACTACAATCAGCAATAAAATCTAATAGTTCACTTATGGAAGAGTATAAATTTGATACCTTTTCATGGCTGCATCTACAAGAAGCTAGACAATATGTATTGAATAAACTGGATCGAATGTCTCCTACAAGAAAATCAATCCCTAAACTAATACATTATATAATTTTATCAGTTCAGCATACGTATCCTGTTAAAAATAAGCTGTCATGCATTTATAGGGCAATTAAGTGTGATTTAGAAACACATTCAGATAACTACTGGAAATATTTTTATTCAATTAATAAGAATCTTCCCTCTGAAAAAGACAAATTGAATATACTACAATCAGCAAGTATGACCACATCATCACTAAAGTGAAGATTATTCCCTTAGAGATTTTTACATAGATCATTTCTCACCCGATATAATATAAGTAAGACTAGTAAGAAGAATGTAACATGTTAGAGATGTAACAATGAAATCAATGCAGAGTGGTCTCATATGTTCTACAATTGCTCATATTTAAGAAAATTCTGGGATTATATTAACAATTTCTTACAAACAATCTTTACTGATAATTTTACTATCTCTAAATCGCTTGTATTATTTAATACACCAGTTCCAAATTGTATAAGGGGAAATAAATACCCTGTGGGTTGGTCTATATTGTCTGTTACCAGGAAAACAATCACAAAGAACTGGAAATCTAATACATCACCCACATTTCAGGAATTTAAAAATCTACTCCTTGAAACATGTAATTTAGAAATGTTGAATATTAAAGCTAGATCCTCTGGAAATACTACTTTATATAATTCCTGGAACATCATATATGATCTATTGGAAACATAATTTATTAAATTCTGTAAACAGATGATTTTTATTAATCCTACTGTAACATCAATATGTTTTTACATGATGAACATCTTTGTACATAGTTTTGTTGTTTTTGTTCTGTATGCAAGATTTTTTTTAACTTTAAAAAAAAGGTTGTATATCTTTATGGAAACATTTGTATATACTGACAATGAGTTTAATGCAAATTGTTTAAAAAAACAGGCCTGGATACATGCATATGCTATCAGCTTTGGGCCTTGTCACACAAACAATGTAAACTGTGATGCCCTGGCCGCAGTCACAAATACAGAGTTTCTGAATGCTAGCAACTATGCATCGTAGGAGTGTGTGTTTCTATTAATGTGAACATAGTAGGCCAAACGTGGTACCACAACCATGTAATTATGGTAGCAATTAACACAAGTTCCATTATGGTTCATAAAACTACACCCAGGCTCTGCTACACTTTGCTGTGAGGGAAATGTTAGTTTGCTTTTTATTTGTTGTATTATTTTATTGCCTTTTTCTATTTTGAATACTGTGATTTGTTTTCAGAGCTTAACTAGAAAGGCTCACCCAGACTCTGCTACACTTTGCTGTGAGGGAAAGTTTAGTTTGCTTTATATTTGTTGCATTACTTATTACCTTTTTCTATTTTGAATACTGTGATTTGTTTTATTTACCTTGTGTTTTACTTGTATTCTGCTTTTAACTGCATATTAAAACTTGAAAAGAGACCACAGCTCTGTCTCTTGTGAGTCAGGCAGAAATTAGTACAGGTCACTAGAACAGGTCAGCTAAGGTTAATCATCTGTGTACTGAGGGGGTGGAACTAGGAACTAAACCTTCTATTTAAAAGCTAAAATAAAACATTTTAGAGCTTTACTAGAAAGGCTCACCCAGACTCTGCTACACTTTGCTGTGAGGGAGAGGTTAGTTTGCTTTTTATTTGTTGCATTACTTATTGCCTTTTTCTATTTTGAATACTGTGATTTGTTTTATTTACCTTGTGTTTTATTTGTATTATGCTTTTAACTGCATATTAAAACTTGAAAAAAGACCACAGCTTTGTCTCTTGTGAGTCAGGCAGAATTTTTTCCCCATCCTCCCACACTTAGTTACTGTAGTGTTCTTAAACACCACTGTCTTACTAGTTGCCTTCCCCTTATGTTAATTTGACCATGTATCTCATTTCCTCTCTGTTTTTACTGGCTTGTGTGAGAAAGCACAAAATTGTCATTTTCTGAAATCACTTCCCTTCAACTATTTAAATGTATTGGCCATCCTACTGTATTCCATAGTACCAGAATACAAAAGTGGCCACCCCCTTTCAATCTATCTTGCTGTTTTAAAAATAGTGACTCTCCACTAAAACTTAACTTTTTAGACAGGTAAAACATAAGTTACCTATGTTCACATCTAACTCCTCTGGTGCACACTGCAGTGTTTAGGATAAACCATCTTTTTCATCTTACCTTTAAGCATCCCTGTGACTAGCACTTGCTTTAAAACCTGCTGGAAAGCACTAGGAAGTCTTAAACTGATACAAGCACTCAACTCTCCTTCTTAATAAGGAGAAATTCATTGTAGGCACTAAACAGCCTATAATTGCAAAGTACATTGCTAAGGTAAGGGAAAACAGCTCCTGTACTTTACAAAATAAAAAGCACCAACCAGGTATGTCTAAGGGTCAGCTTCCAGTGATTTTTCCTGTCCACCTGGTGAATCTGGCCATACCAGAGCAATGCAACAATTGCCTCATGTACATAGACAACTCCCTCCTCCTACCACCCAACACTAAAACCTGCAAAATATGCACTTACATAGCCAAACTGGAAGCAAAGCTCTCTCCTCCCAAGATTGTGATAGACAGTCAAGAGGAGAAGGTTAACACCCACACTGCACCTCAAGTGACACATAGCCCTTCTAAACCCACACCCACCAACACCCACACATAGCAACACTAAACCCATATATGTGGAGGCGCTTAATAGTAACCTGCCCAAGCAACAAGTACTTCTGAAGCTGAAACGCAAACACCAATCACAACCAAAGTGTCACATAGCTCACAACACCAGTGTGCCACCCAACAACAGCCCCTAAGGCAAGACAACATACCCAACACTTTAGTCATGAGTGACTCTATAGTCAGGCACACTGATGTCCCACTCACCAGGCTGAGCAAGGAGAAATTTACAGTCAGCTGCCTGTTGGGTGCCAGGATCCATCACATAATACATGCACTCAATCCACTCCACAACAAGTACAAATATGACTCTGTCATTGTCCATGTTGGAGTGAATGACTTGAGATGTACCTCCCTGGGCAACATGTAAAGAGACATGGAAGAGCTCTCGGATCATGTGGCCCAGGCAGGTATGACCCTAGCCCTGAGTAGCATCCTGCCTTAACCCAGAATGATACCAAAGTATAAGGACAAACTGATTGACTTCAACAATTGGCTAAGCTTCTGGTGTCATTCAAAGGGGATCCAGTATCTGTCTGCCTGGGACGACATGATCAACAGACCACGATGCTTTGCCAGAGATGGTCTGCACCTGTTGCTCCTGGGATTCAGGTTACTGGCTAAGGCTCTTGCCACCCCTGTAGTGCCTTTTTAGGCAAAGTTCAAAGACAAACCCACCACTGTATCAGGTACAAGCATGCAAAATCTGAAGGTAATGTTACTCAATGCTAGAAGTCTAAACCTTAAACTGCACTCTCTCGAGGCACTCCTAAAAATGGAGAACATTGATATGTGCGTAGTAACTGAGACCTGGTTCAAGGATCCAGAGATCACCCCTGCAATACCAGGCTACAACTCTTAACACACTTTTCGGGCACCAAACCAGGACTGAAACACTAAAGGTGGAGGAGTGTCCATATTCACCAAGGATATTCACAACACCAGGCTAGTTGCCCAACACAATGCATCTGAAATTCTGCAGGTGCAACTAACACTATGTAAGACTGAAATCCAAATTGTAGCTTGCTACAGATCCCTCACCATGCCCCAAGATTCTCACTACACCATTCTAAACATACTGGAAAACATTAAGATACAACCAAACACCCTAATACGGGGTGATTTCAACTACCCTGCCATTAACTGGGAAAACTACTCGTGTACCAACACTTTTGCCCAATGGTTCTTGGAATTCATAAATTTCAATGCCTTAGATAAACTAATCCTTAGTCCCCCCAGGGGCTCCAATATCCTAGACCTGGTTATTACCAACATGGGAAATCGTGCTCCACACCTATGGTCACCCCCTCGTTGGTCAGGTCTGACCATAAGCTAATCACTCTTGACATCCACATCCCACCCCCACCCCCCAGTAAGGAAACCTCCGTAAAAAACTTCTCCAATGCCAACTTCATGCTATTCAAGTTAGAAGTGACAAACTTCATGACACCCATGCAGACGGGAACTGAAAGTTCGACTGTTGAATCCTACACTAAGGTACTGTAAGAGCACATCCACTCATGCATGAATCATGCCATCCCCAATAGAACCAAGATGCTCTCCTACAAAAAAGGAAGCCAATCTGGTGGTCCCTTGCCATAAACAAACTTTATAACAAAAGGAAGAAACTGTTACAGAAAAGAGGATAATCCCAGGATGCAGAAAACTCCCTTACCAGCCTCAGTAAGAAGCTGAGATCCCTCGTAAAATCCTCCAAAGCTAGTTACGAAAATAAAATTGCCAAAGATTCCAAAGACAACCACAAGGCATTCTATAGCTATGTCAAGAATCTAAATGGCAATGCTGAGATCTCCTCTGAGCTACAACAAAATGGCATTAAACATACTGGTCCCAAGGATACTGCCACTATCCTGGCAGATCGATTCAGTGCAAACTTCACCCCCTTCTCACCCCCTAAAGGGTCCATCTCAATGCCGAAAGATTGCCAAATTCCAGTAATAATGGCTACATAGGTAAAAAAACACACTCTCCAAAGCTAAGAATACAGCACCCATGGGACCAGATGACATCCCAGGCCGTGTACTACATGAACTACAAAATGAACTGGCACCTCAACTAAGTGTCATGTTTAATCATAGCCCCACCTCAGGCTTCATGCCCACTGAGTGGCGCACAGCTACAGTTATCCCACTCCACAAGGGGGGATCCACCTTGGATCCCGGGAACTACTGCCCCATCAGTTTGATGAGCTTGATCTGCAAGGCCATGGAACGTATTATCATGGAACTTGTAAACAAAGACATTGGCAACCTTCAAACACTGGACCCCATGCAGTTTGAGTTTGTGAAGGGCCGATCTTGTCTCCTGAACCTGACTGACTTCTTCAAATCAGTCTCCAGAGCCGTGGACAAGGGTAAGGTGGTCCACACAGCCTATCTGGACCTCACCAATGCCTTTGACACCATCCCCCACTCTGGGATCATAGATAAACTTACTAAGCTGGGCATTAATCCCAACATCACTTCATGGGTTGCCAACTGGCTTACTGACAGAACCCACACTGTAAAAGTAGCCGACTCCAAATCCAGCTCCAGACAAGCAACAAGTGGAGTACCTCAGGGTTCAGTCCTGTGACCGCTCTTGTTTGACATCTACTTCTCTGAAGTACAGGCCAACACTAAGGGAATCTGGCTAACAAAGTTCACAGATGACTGCAAACTGGGAGCCATTAATGAATCCCCAAATGATGTGGATATTCTACAAAAGGGCCTTACAGAAACAGATGGTTGGTGCCAGAGCCATGGGCTTAAGCTCAATGCCAAGAAATGTATAGTTATCCCCTTTGGGAAAAACATGTACCCATGAATTACCACATAGGTGACAGTACACTAAACACTGAAAGTGTGATAAGAGACTTAGGGACACAGGTGGACAGTGGTCTCACCATCGATAACCACTTCACCACAACAGTCAGGAAATCCTTCGATGTGGCACACCTCATCACTAAGAGCTTTTTATCCAGAAAAAAAGGAGGTCATTGTCCCACTGTACTCATCCCTCATTAGACCCATTATAGAATACAATGCCCCATTTGGTATGTACCTCTCAAGACATCTGCAACAACTGGAAAGGCCACAGAAATACCTCACTAAAAGAATCACAGGCGTAAAGCAGATGCCCTATGCTGACCATCTAAAAAAACTCCACCTATACTCTGTCGCATATCGTCTACTCAGAGGTGATCTCTGCTTAACATACAAGGCCATGTCAAACCCAGAGCTGTTAGACATGCTTCACTTAAAGAAATCCCAATCCCTCAGTGACACACGGTCCAGGGATCTAAACCTTGTCATCACAATGAACAAAACATGCTGGAGGGATAGGTTCCTGACCCAGAGACTCCCCAGACTCTGGAATAGACTGCCCATACATGTCAAGCAGAGCGCCTCTTTGGCCCTCTTCAAAAGGAACCTTGATGATTGGATGGCAGATAGGAAATTCACCCTGGGGATCATGTCAGTCACCCTGCTATACAGGGGTCCAGAGAAGTAAATACTGTGGGAAAAAATAGCCAGGGAATTGTTATGGCTAGGCTTGTATAGGCCCTAGGGCCGATAGCCTAGTACCCACCTATGGACCTATGAACCTATGAACTTCATGTGTTTCCATTGTCTGGGGATGTTTTTTCATGACCCAGCATAATGGTATATCCTGATGCATTACAACTTTCATTTTGTAAATAGAAGGGATTAACAACAAAACCCTGAATTATGTAAAGCTACGTATAAATGGTGCTTGTATAGAATTAAAATGTAAAACAGATAATAAAAATGGGGTTCAAACGACAGAGGTAATGTGAATCTGGTCTTGTCTCCGGAAAGGAATTCCTTATGTATTTAACACAGAAATGGAGTCAGGAAAATCATTTTTCTACTATGTCACCTGCATCCTATTTTTCTGTGGTCTTTGATGTATGAAACCTTTTTGCAGGTTTAAACTGTGACAAGGCACAGATGAGCCGGCATAGTAAAATATGGTCAAACTGACTAGAAGCTTCCTTTTCAAAAAGTATTCCTAGAAGAAGTTGAATGGATCATACAGCGGCCTGTCCTTTATATTCCCCTGAGAACTAATGTGATTCTTCAAAAGCACAATTTATGTCAGATTTAGGGTTAAAATGTAAAAAGCACCACAACCACATAGAAAGTGCCAGTAATTTATAACCAGACAGGCATTTGAAATTTTGTTGCAAATGTCAGTGTCTGTGCAATATGTCTGAGAGAATGTTAAGTACTAATAGCCCTTATTCATTTCATTCCTTAATAATACCATTTAATCATATTGCCTTTGGGGAATGTGTGTAGCGAGAAGGTACCTCAGTCTGTCTAATTTTTCATTGGCTTCTAATACAAACACGCCTAATGGTCCTGTACTGGGTCATTCAATTTTTCTCTGATTTTTCTAAAAAGAACCATAAATGATATGTTTCAATTACATTCCTTAAATGGCTTTGCTCTCTCGACTGATAGCCAGCACATATTCCTTAAGTGTATTGTAGCAGTTCTCATTCAGAAAGAGCAGTGAAATCTGTATGAAATGAATGGTCATTCAATCACTTTGACACACTGGGTCACGAATGCAAAGACCACTGCAGAAAAGATGAGCAAGACTCTGAATAAAAAACTATTTGCAACAATTAAGAAAATTATATCCAGTGCCCCCCCTGTTGAAACATAGCAAGTATTCTTTAGTTTGTTTCAGATACTTCACTGGGACAGAAGAGAATCCTGTACATGTCCAGATTTGGAAGTTATGGGACCAGGATTTCCTCCCATCATAGCATATGGTATGAACAGCATAGTGGTACAGTGCTTAATGCTACTACCTTACAGGCCTAGGGTTCAATCCTGGTCGCCAGATACTCCCTGAATAGGGTACTGAATATTCAATATCTTCTATGTGGGGTTTCTATGTATAGTCAGATTTTTTCCTGAAGAAAAGTCAATTAGCTACTTAAAACTGCCTTTAGATTTCTAGTCTAAATCTTTTCCTCCCACATAATTCCTGAAAATAATCCATTGTCTCAGCGATATTTACCGAAATATAAAATGTTTGTGCATATGTTTGTGTCTGTGTGTGTACAAGCATCCCCCCCAAAAAGCGGACACGCATGCACACACACGCACACACACACACACACACACACACACACACACACACACACACACACACACACACACACGCACGCACACACACACACACACACTTACACATATCAATATTGCATCACAGATGGTACTTACTGTTGGTATGAGTCCAAGATCTGTACTTTTTTTTGTGTATTCTGCTATTTTGTTGTGTGTAACTGCATCTTTCATGATGGCAGTCACCTGCATATATAATGGTATGTAAAGTAGGCACCGACCAATGAAGATTGTTCATAAGTAATGAAAGTAAAAGAAAGCCTATAACTGATAGTTGAGGTACACCCATATTAGAAGGTAAATTATTTTGGTTGGTGGATTTAGAGTAAATAGTGACAGTTCTAGTGCAGAGGCAATCCTTAAACCACTTACAAACATCTGAAAAACAACACTTCTCAAACGTGCCCCATAATATGCATTACACATTCAAATACTCATGTAAGATCAATAAACAGCACACTGGATATGTCTGCCCTGTTTAGCATTGCTGTAAATTATACTGATTAGTATAAGAAAGGAAGTGCTGGCACTGTGTCTGGGTTAGAACCACGGTGTTTGTCCACGAGAATACAATAATTTGGAAGTACTGCAGCATTTGTTTATGAAGGATTTTTTCAAAATTCTTGGTAAGTGTAGCAGTAGGGAGGGATTCCCAAAGTTTGGGGTCTAGGATATAGAAGGCATGTTTCTTGGACATTGAAGAAGTGGACCAGAGTGCTTAATGACTTCTTAGATTATAACTGGGAGGGGTCATCTGAAGAGGTAGGAAAGGAAAGGACAGGAGTTGCCACATTGGTAATGAGATTCTGTTTGCCACTGTTCATGGATCACAGACAAATTAAATTTGGGTGGAATTTGCATGCTATCCCTGTATCTGTGTGAATTTCACCCCACCTCCTAAAAACATACTGAGCACTTTCACCTAAAGAAGGAAAGGTACCACGTTCAATCCCAGCCCTATGGGTAGCAGCACAGACTCTCTGTGGTTTATATCAGGAAAAGAGTCATTGGGATAAACCACTATAGCCATCTACTGCCGGAGTGCATTATATTCCAAACAGGAATATACAATCATAGACCACATGTTGCATCAGCACTAGGCAAATGGCAGTACAAAAACTGTCTCTGGGTGATTGATTATTATTCCTAAACAATATGTCATAAGTAGAAAAAAATATATATATTTACATATATATATATATATATATATATATATATATATATATATATATATATATATATAGTTCCCATTCAGAAGCCTGAAACATCATAAGCCTGAAAATCAAAATCCTGAAACCAAAAGCCTGAAAATTCAAAATCCTGAAAACTCAAAATCCTGAAAGCCCAAAATCCTGAAAGCCCAAAATCCTGAAACTCAAAATCCTGAAAACACAAAATAGACATACTGATGTCATTGTGGCTTTGCTATTGTTAGCCCTGTGGTGTTAGGTCATGCGTTGGGGTCAGGTAAGTGTGCGGTTGGTTTTATGTTAGGGCTAGGGGCGGTTTAAGTGAGTTAGGGTTAGGGCGCAGGTTAGGCATGTATGCAATAGTGACAGATATTGGGGTTAGTGGTGGTTTAAGTGAGTTAGGGTTAGGGCGCGGTTCAGGTGAGTGTGCGATAGTGACGGACCTTAGGGTTAGGGTTAGGGTCAGGGTCAGTTGGTAGATATTAGTGTCTTTATAGTGACATATTAGCATTATTTGTGTTTTCAGGATTTTGAGTTTCAGGATTTTGGGCTTTCAGGATTTTGGGCTTTCAGGATTTTGAGTTCTCAGGATTCTGAATTTTCAGGCTTTTGGTTTCAGGATTTTGATTTTCAGGCTTATGATGTTTCAGGCTTCTGAATGGGAACCATATATATATATATATATATATATATATATATATATATATATATATATATATATATATATATATATATAAAATACATAAGTCATCGAGGTACCTCAGGTATGTCTCAACCATTGAAAGTCTAGTGTCACTAGCTCATTCTGCCTAATACAGAGAGAGCAGTTGTGAAGGGTAAGCCACTTAGGTCCTTAATTTTGAATTATCTTCCGTTTCTCCGTTCTCCCCTTCCACTTTCCAAAAAAAAAAATCTAAGCTTGTTTCCTGCCTTTCCTGTAACTAGTTTAGTCCAGATACAGATTTGCTGTAACCAGGATTGTTTGTAAGCTTCTGAGCCCCCCAATCCTTTCTGTGTTGGAGGGAGGCCTTCTAGCTTATCATTGGGAGTGGTAAGCACTAGGAGGCCTATCTACCACCAGAGTGGTTTCTGGCCCAGAAATTGTAGTTTATTGGCCGTTTGGGCAGTTTTATCATCTCTTTCAACTTTCTGGTTTAAAAGCCTGCATTTGTGAATGTTTCCCACCTTTCCTGTAACTACTCTAGTCCAGATACAGGTCTGCTCTATCCAGGACTGTATGTAAGCTTCTGACCTCCCCAAGCCTTTCTGTGTTGGAGGGAAGCCTTCTAGCTTATCAGTGGAAGTGGTAAGCACTAGGTAGCCTATCTACCACAAGATTCAGGTACAGATTCTTAGTTTTAGCACTTGAATTTGCTTATTCATGCTCAGCACTTGTTCAGAACTTGTTGTAAGCATTAAATAAGCTACACATTCCTACAGCACTTAACCTTCCTCTGTACCTAGGGGAAAATAGTGTTTTTACTTACTTTCCTCACTTGCTTGGAGAAAACCAGCTCTTATACTCACTTTCCTCACTTGTCTAGAGGGAAGTAGTTTTTTAGTCAAGCATGTCCAAGGGTCAGCTCCCAGTATTCTCTCCTGTCTATCTGATGAATCTGGGCATCTTGAGGCAATGTAGCAATTGCCTCGTGTACACAGACAACCCTCTCCTCCTACCACCCAACACTACAACCTGTGAGAGATGCACTTATCTAGCCAAGCTGGAGGTAAAGCTCTCTCCAACCAAGACTGAACTTAACAGTCAAGAGGAGAAGGTAAACACTTGCACCACACCAAACTCATCACATAGTCCCACTAAACATACACCACCAAAATCCACACATAGAAACACAAAAACATTTGCAGAGGCTCTCAATAATAATCTGCTCAACCAACAGAGACCTTCAAAGCAGAAATACAAGCAACCTCCACCCCCTCAACACAACCCAAATAACACATAGCCCACAGACTCAGTGTGCCAATAAACCACAGCCCATAAGGCAAACCAATATACCCAACACACTAGTCATAGGTGACTCTATAGTCAGGCACACTGATGTCCCACTCACCAGCCTAAACAAGGAGAAGGTTACTATCAGCTGCCTGTCGGGTGCCAGGATCTTACGCATAACCCACTCACTCAGGTCACTCCACAACAAGTGCAAATATGACTCTGTCATTGTCCATGTTGGTGTGAATGACCTGAGATGTACCTCCCAGGACTACATGAAAAGAGACATGGAAGAGCTCTCTGATCTTGTAGCCCAGGCAGGTATGACTCTAGTCCTGAGTAGCACTCTGCCATCACCCAGAATGATACCACAGTATAAGGACAAAATGATTGACTTCAACAATTGGCTAAGCTTCTGGTGTCATTCTAAGGGGATCCAGTATCTGTCTGCCTGGGACGACATGGTCGACAGACCACGATGCTTTGCCAGAGATGGCCTCCACCTGTCGCCCCTGGGATTCCGGATACTGGCTGACGCTCTTGCCACCCCTATAGTGCCTTTTTCAGGCAAGGTTCAAATGACAAATTCACTACCATAGCAGGAACAGGCAAGCAAAAACTGAGGGTAATGCTACTCAATGCTAGAAGTCTAAATCTCAAAATGCACTCACTCAAGGCACTCCTTAAAATAAAGAACATTGATATCACTGACTGAGACCTGGTTCAAGGCTTTAGAGAGCAGCCCTGCATTACCAGGCTATAACTCATACGACACTTTTTGGCCATCTAACCTGGACCAGAACACCAAAGTCAGAGGTGTGTCCATATTCATTAAGGATATCCACACCTCCAGGCTAGTTGTGCAGCATAATGCATCCAAGGTTATCCAAGTGCAACTAACTCTGGGCAAAACTGCAATCTAAATTGTAGCTTGCTACATATCCCCCACCATGCCCCAGGATTCCCACTCCTCTTTTCTTGATATACTGGAAAATATTAGGGTTCAACCAAACACCCTAATAATGGGCAATTTCAACTACTCCACCATTAACTGGGAAAACTACTCGTACCAACTCCTTCGCTCAATGCTTTCTGGAATTCATAAATTCCAGTGCCCTGGATCAACTTATCCACACCCCCACCAGGTGCAACAATATCCTAGGCCTAGCCATTACCAACAGGAGTGACCGGTGTTCCACATCTGAAATCAACTACTCGTTGGTCAGATCCAACCATAAGCTAATCACCCTCGATATCCACATCCCGGCTGCACCCACCATTAAGGAAACCATGGTAAAAGATTTCTTCAAAGCCAACTTCATGCTTCTTAAGACAGAAGTGGCGAACTTCATGACACCCATGCAGATGGACAATACAGTTACGACTGCTGAATCCTACACAAATGCCCTCTATAAGCACTTACACGAGTGCATGGATCATGCTATCCCAAACAGAACCAAGACACTATCCTCCAAAAAAGGGGAAGCCAATCTGGTGGCCCCCTGCCATAAACAAACTCTACAACAGAAGGAAGATAGTGTTGCAAAAGAGAGTAAAATCCCATGAGTGGAGGAGTTCTCTGGTCAGCCTCAGTAAGAAGCTGAAATCCCTTATAAGATCCTCCAAAGCTAGCTAGGAAAACAAAACCGTCACTGATTCTAAGGGCAACCACAAAGTATTCTATAGCTATGTCAAGAATCTCAATGGCAACACCCAGATCTGCTCTGAGTTACAGCACAACGGCATGAAAATTACAGAACCAACTGATATTGCCAACATCCTGGCAGATAGATTCAGTGCTAACTTTACTCCCCTCTCACCCCTAAAGGGCCCATATCTATACAGGAAGAATGCAGAGTCCCTGTAATCACATCTATGTAGGTAAAAGCTGCACTCTCTAAAACCAAAAACACAGCATCCATGGGACCGGACTTCATCCCAGGCTGCATTTTGCACGACCTTCAGAACAAATTGGCTCCCTGCCTAAGCACCATGTTCAATCATAGACTCACGTCAGGCTTTGTGCCCACTGAATGATGCACAGCAACAGTTATCCCACTCCACAAAGCGGGAGCCACCACTGATCCTGGGAACTATTGCCTTATTAGCCTGATGAGCCTGGTCTGCAAGGCCATGGAACATATTACCATGGAACTCATAAATAAAGACATTGGAAACATCCAAACTCTGGACCCCACCCAGTTCGGGTTTGTGAAAGGTAGGTCATGCCTTCTGAACCTGATCGACTTCTTTGAGGCAGTCACCAAAGCCGTAGATAAGGATAAGGTGGTTCACACAGCCTATCCTGACCTTGCCAAGGCTTTCAACACCATGTCCCATTCTGGAATTATAGCTAAACTCACTAAACTAGGTATAAATCCCTACGTCAAAAGATGGGTTGCCAACTGGCACACTGACAGAACCCACACTGTAAAAGTTGTAGACTCCAAATCTGACTTCAAACCAGTGACAAGTGGAGTACCACAGGGTTCAGTCCTGGGACCTCTCCTGTTTGGTATCTACTTCTCTGAAGTACAGGCTAACACAGAAGGCCTCTGGCTAACGAAGTTCACAGATGACTGCAAACTAGGAGCTATAGTCCAGTCTCCAAATGATGTGGACATCCTACAGAAGGGCCTCACTGAGACAGATGCCTGGTGTCAGAGGCATGGCCTCAAGCTCAGTACCAAAAAGTGCATTGTCATCCCCTTTGGTAAAAACTCTGTACCTATGAATTACCAGATAAACATCAGTCTACTTAATGCCGAATGTGTGATAAAAGACCTTGGGACCCAGGTGGACAGTAGTCTCTTCTTTGATAATCACATTGCCACAGTAGTCATGAAATCCTTCTATGTGGCACACCTCATCACAAAAGGTTTCTCATCCAGAAAAAAACAGGTCATTGTTCCCCTCTACTCCGCACTCATTAGACCCATTATAGAATACAACGCCCCTTCTCGAATGTACCTCACAAGACATCTGTAGCAGCTGGAAAGGCCACAGAACTACCTCACAAAGGGGATTACTGGCCTCAAACAGATGCCCTACACTGACCGTCTCAAAAAACTCCAGCTTTACTCTGTAGCAGATCGCCTACTCCGAGGATATCTCTGCCTAACATATAAAGCTATGTTAAACCCAGAGCTGTTGGACAAGCTACACCTACAGAAATCCCACTCCCTCCGAGCTACACGCTATAGGGACCTAAACCTTGTCACCACAATAAACAGGAAGTGCTGGAGGGATAGATTCCTGTTCCAGAGGCTTCCTATACTCTGGAACAAGCTACCCATCTGTATCAAACAAAGCTCCTCATTAGCACTCTTCAAGAAAAATCTTGATGAGTGGATGGGAAATAGGAAATACACCCCAGGGATCATTTCAGTGGCTCTGCTTGACAGAGGCACAGGAAAGTAACTTTCTTGGGTGGCGTAAGCCAGGGAACCTTGTTGGGTAGGCTTACTTAGGCCCTTGGGGCGATAGCCTAGTACCTACAAAAAAAAAAAACAAAAAACAAAAAACATTACTTACGTCCTCATTACCTCAGGAAAGTATGTGCTAGGGATGGTTGGAAACACAAAAGCAGACGTCCCCTAACAAAATAATAGAATATATAGTAAACAACATAGTAAAACACAGAAACATGCATGCAAATATATCCCCAAAGCTTCTTTGTCAAGACATCATGGAAGATTTTTTATAAACACTAAACAAAAGAAATGTATACATGTTTGAGCACACTGACTCAGAAATTTACAATGATACACAAGTCTTTATTAATGTAAATAATGCAAAAAGTCAGACTCCATATGAACAAACTTCTTTAGAAACTTTAATCAGAGTTCAAATACATTGCAAAAAGAAAACTTAGCATTCCAGCATACTTAATTTGGGTTTAAATGAAAACAGAAATTGAAGTTTCTGTTAACTACTAAATCACCATATAATAAGAAAATTTAAAAGCGATAAAACTTTAAATAAAACCTATGATATATGCAAGGTGTGTCATTAGTTTTTCCATAACATTCAAAAATATTTTAAGTAATTAAAACAAAAATATTTAGATACAATACATAGTATTCAGATATTTATAATAATATCACAGATTCATGTATTTCCCTAGCAGTAAAGATTTATTTGATTTTATAATGACATATGTTGGTGTTTTTCTTTCTTTATTTATTTGTTTATTTATACTTGGTAACCGGGGTAATGCGTTGATCCAAATGTATCTATTTAAGTCTCAGCCAACACAAATAGAAACGACATCAGAAAAGCCAGTTACCAAATATGATGAATACAAACAAAATGTCATGTGCAGATAGCATTCAATTAATAATAATAATAATAATAATAATAATAATAATAATAATAATAATAATAATAATAATGATAATAATAAAGTGCACAGTACAGGGGTAACAGGAAGAGATGCTGAGAGTAAGGAGGGACAACGTAGGAAAAGACAGTAATATAGTGAAGGAATACAGCACAAGGTGTAAATGACAGCAAAAGTAAGATGATATATGCAATGTCGAAAATATATCACACGTCAGTGTACTGAAAAATGTGAGAAAGGCAAATGTGCCTGACTGGTGAAGGGCAGAATAGGTGATTAGGTAATGCATCCAGAAGGAAAGCATTTGCAAATGATCTTGGACTTGAGGTGATCTTTCAGCTGGTCTTCAAATGATGGGTATGACATGAAGTTTTTAAATTAGTAGGGAGGGATTCACAGAGTTTGGGGCCTAGGATAGAGAAGGCATGCTTCTGGGACATTGAAGAAGTGGACCAGAGTGGTTAATGACTTCTTAGATTATAACTGGTATTTTCTAAAGTCACAGAGTTGGGATCCAGGAAGCAGGTTGGCACATTATACGACAGGTAACCAACTGACTTTATTAACCATGATAATTTACCTCTTCAACATTCCTTAACAGGAACAGAGGTATATCATTTACTTCCAAGTATTGTTTTTATGCTAGGGTTCAGTGCAAATAGGTGCAATTAAGTGGTAAATTAACAGAAAACAAGCAACAATGATTCTGGAAGACACTTTACTGTTGTTAAAAAGTGAAAGCTCATATCAGTCAACATTCTTTCAAATGAAGTTTTTGCTGGCAGCCTTTTGTGTGGTATCCTGAAGCAGTGATGTAAGGGACTTTACCCTTAACTGCTGTTATATGATCTCGGAGTTAGGATTTATAGTTATTAGTGGGTGTGGACATGCAGCCTCCCTACAAAAAAATTATTTACTTGTTCATATTTTCAATCATTTTAAATTCAGTCTAAAATGTCTGTTCTATGTATGCTCACTCTTGTGAGCATTCAATATTTCATGAGATACTCATATTTTTTATTTATTTATTTAACATTTGTTAACCGGGAAAGCATATCTACATATCTATCTATGTATCTATCTCCCTCTCAATATATATATATATATATATATATATATATATATATATATATATATATATGTATATACTAATATTAATTATATTATAACATTATAATTATTACATTAATGTATATTGTCACAAACATAGACACAAACACACACAATCCCTGTATTGAAAGACAAGAGAACGGAATACAAATGCTTGATTAAAGGCATGCAGGCAGAATTTGAATACAAGCAAAGAAGTCCTGTGTAAATGAAGAACATCAGGCAATCATTTAAAAAGGGTAGTTTTAAACCTAATTTATGGTTGCACAGTTAGGGTCATTACTGAAAACTGGTGTTCATCTGTCTCCTGCAAGGTCTTAGTTGTATTACATATCTGTAAATACAAAGATGTTATAGTTTGATCCCTTTGCCTGAGCTGTAAAAATTATCTTGAAAGTATAATTACAGTCCCAATGATGTTCTGTGGTTTATAATTGGTTAAGGGATGAAAAGAATGTGTGACCTGCTACACCAGCAGGAAAAAGTTAGCTCTGTACATCTGCTTGTGGTTTGTTGGCTTCCCACAGTTCACTGCCACGTAAACACAATTTACTAAGAACAGCAGAAGCACAGATCTGATTTACTGTAATTTCTTCCATCCCCCACAGATCAGAGTGTTCAGTATGCAAGACTTCATCTGCAATTTCAGCATTCACATCCTGGTATTATATAAGGTTTATGGGGCTAAGAACACTCTAAGATAATCATTTTTATCCATGTTTAGTTTTGAAACACAATAATACTGTGCTTTATCATTCACAGGAAATTAATTTTCTGATTCTTCAGAATAAACCTTTGGCATTTAACAAGACCTTTACAGGTCTTCACCAAAGGGTTCCATGTGTTCTGCGTTCAGCTTCTGCAGTCATTGTTTGCTGATGTGTGACTTTCAGATAGCAGATAGACTATGTTATTTGTCTGCTGACATTATCTGCCGGTCAGTAGAATTTTTAAGTAGCTGCTATCAAAATAAAGAGACTGTACTTAGATGTTCCAATGGTATACTGATTTATTTCTATCATGAACAACTTCCAGAGCAAAGAGAAATGCTGCTATGACCCGAGTATCTGAATTACTCAGTAGTGAGTTTTTTTTTTTTTTTTTTTTAATAGTGGTGCCCATCTGTAATTAAATTTAAACAGAATGGTTAAGTGCCTTCTTGTGGTAGTGATTTATTTTCAAAGAAATGTTTGTCAGTAAGAACATGGTGTCCTTCATTAGAGTTGGACCCTCAGTTTCTTGTCTTAAAGCCAAGAACCTCTTACCTGAACAGAGACGGCATTAAGATGTTGCAAAAGCTTAAACGCTGATGTATTTATAAGAATGTGACCCCTCTAGGCTAAAGTAAAAATTAACTAATTAGCAGTCACCTTAAGAAAGTGAAATTATAGGAAAGCACATTGAGTGGTAATACTTCAACTTATGGACTCAGGCATGCAGAATTTAAAATCTAAAGGCAATGATTTCAATACTTTACGGATTTTTATTGTCATATATTTATTCCAAGCAACAATGTTTTGTTCATTTTTCTTGCAGTTCAAATATGATTATGTTTGTAATGTTTTTCTCATCCATAAAGACTGTTATTTCATAAAAAATGTGGTCATTTTTCAGGCAAATGCAGATTCCTTAATCATGTTCAGTTTCATTATTCAGACCTAAATGCTGCTGTTTACAGAAGTATAAAAGGGATCATAGGATCATAGGAAGTTACTAGGCTATTGGCCCTGAGGCCCTTACAAGCCTAGCCAAGAATGTAGCCTATGTTCCAACAAGTCAGCACCCTATGACCCTGTCCAGCAGGGGCACAGGTGGAATCCCAGGGGTGCATTTTCTGTTCCCCATCCAGGTATCCAAGTAGTGCTTAAAAAGGCTTAATGAGGTACTCTGCTTGACGTGGAGGGGGAGTCTATTCCACAAAAGGAGGAGTCTATAGTACACAAATCTGTCCTGCCAACAAGTCCTATTAATGTCACAGACCAGGTTGCACATGTAGGTTACTTGAGTGGAGCTTGACTTGCGGATATACACCTGTCCCATCAAGGTGGAGTCTGAGATTCCTTTGTATACCAGACAGAGGTCACCTCTGAAGAGTCTGTAGGAAACTGAGTAGAGGGAAAGGGCGTTTAGTCTATCTGTGTAGGGTAGATGTTTGAGGCCCTGGATTTTCCTGGTGAGAAACCTCTGTGGTCTCTCTAGCTGCGGCATGTGCTTTGTGACGTACATGCCAAAAGGGGTATTGTACTCAATGATGGGTTTTATAAGAGAAGAATATAGGGATGTTATAACCACCTTGTCCCTGGATGAGAAACCCTTGCTAATGAGGTGAGCCATGTCAATATACAACGTACAATGTAGGCAATATGGTGGTCAAAAGTCAGTTTGCTATCAACCTTGGGTGCCCAAGTCCCTCACAACTGATTCTGTGCTTAGGACCTTATAATCAATGTGATAATTTGTGGGGACATCACTTTCCTCAAAGGGGATGATGATGCATTTTTTGGCATTCAGTTTGAGGCCATGTTTCTGGCACCAGTCATTTGTTTGGGTCAGACCCTCTTGGAGGATGTCCACATCACTAGGGGAATTGATGACAGCACCCAGCTTGCAGTCATCTAAAAACTTTGTCAGCTATAGCCCACTGGTTTTGGCCTGCACCTCAGAAAAGTATATCTCAAACAGCAGGGGCCCCAACACCGATCCCTGGGGTACACCGCTCATTATGGGTCTACTGCTTGAGGTGGCTTCTCCTATTTTGACTTGGTGGGTTTTATCAGTGAGCCAGTTTCCTACCCATCTGGTAACATATGGAATGATGCCTAGTTAAGAAAGGTTATCTATTGTACCTGAGTGGGGAATAGTATTGAAGGCTTTGGCCAGGACAGGACAGGCAGTGTGCACTGTCTTCCCTCATCTGTGGCCTTGGTGAATGTCTCCCAGACAAGTTTAATCTTCCCTGAGGAGGAGGATTTCATCTTATTGGGTATTCCTGATTCCATGCAGCTATATAAAGCACATATAGTACTTTGGTGTAGGTTTGGACATATGTGCCAGTTCCTATGGAGGGGGAGGGGGCTGTGAAGCTGTTTATACCTTCCCTCAGGAGACTGTATTCAGCTTTGGAGAGGTTTTTTTGTTTGACCCTAGCTGAAGGGGGGGGGGGTTGGGGGAGATGATGACTTTGAAAGTGAACGCTTTGTGTTCGTATCTTACCAGGGATGATGACATTGTAGACATTCTGCAGTGGTTACTCATGTTGGTTAATACCAAGTCCAAGATATTTTCACTTCTTGTAGGGGGGGTATTAACCAACTGGTCCAAGGCATTTGCATTAATGACATCAAGGAATCTCTGGGCATTTGTGTTTTGGCATGAGTATTTCTTCCAGTCTATGGTTGGATAGTTAAAGTCACCCAGGATCAGGGTAAAGGGATGAATCTTGATAGATTCAAAGAGGTCCAGACAGGTGATGATAGGGATGATGGGAAAAAACATTGTGAAGCAGTGCATAGCAAATAGCAATGAAGAAGAAGGTGATAGAGCAAAGAAGAAACACAAGATTATCTTAGCACAAGGAACAGGCCATATGCTTTTCAATGTACCTCGTTAAAATCATAGCACTTACCAGCAAAAGTGATAATGGGAGGGCAAAACGGAGGCTGTTCCTTATTCAACAAATCTTTACGTCTGGTAGAGCCTTTATAGTCAGTAACATAAAATCTTTGTAGAGACAAAGAGTTTGTTTCATAAGTATTTCTAGGTTTACTACTGCCTGGTATTTCACACAGAGGACTAAGGCTATGAGTTGTTAATCAGCTGCTTCCTGTAGTCCAGGGTATGATTCCTTCAGCCTCTATTTGCGTGACTCTGAACAAATTTCTTAAATAGACAGTGATCCTGGGCTCAGTCTGAAAAAGTCCTTGTCAATCAATTCTCTATCCCATTTAACACATATAAAGACGCATTGGTAAATCTTACTAAAGGAAGGATAGACCTGATGATAATACTTTGTTTAAATCATAGCAGATGAGTGATGTGCCATTCAGAGAGGTTGGAAATGGGTTGCATTATGATAAACACAGATATACCGTGCTGAGTTGCAGCTATTTGCAGTCACTGTGTCAGTGGTTTGAGGTCAAAGGCAGATTAATAATGTAAAGTCATTATGGAGACTTAGGTACTACTTATGTACCAAAGCTGGATACTTATAAAAAGTCCATCTCGGAGGACTCTCATAATGGTAGGGAGTGAGCTCCACAAAGTTAGGCCATTTAGGAAGACTCTCATAAATTAAGGAGTGAGGCCATTTCGGAGGACTGTCATAAGGTTAAAGAATGAGGCTCACAAAGTGAGGGCATTTAGGAGGCCTCTCAAAATGTTATACTACCAGAATTTTATCCTTCTCTTCAAAGATAAACTCCCCATCCACAGACATGATGGAGTCCATCACGGAAAATGCAGATACAAATGCTATCCCACTTAGTTTCAGAGACTGGAAACTGGCATTCACCCTTCATAGGTTCATAGATTAATACTAAGCTAACTGCCCTTGCGAACCATTTGAAGCCTAGCCAATTATCCCTTGTGAGACTCAAA
>NC_056733.1:984146524-984176294 GCF_019279795.1 Protopterus annectens
GAGATCGTAGGTTTACCCCGGGTATCACTTCTGTGTCACTGTTAGACAGAGGAACAGTATACTAACCTCGAAAAAGGGCATAGCAAAATAAATTTAAAATGGGTGGCGAAAGCCAAACACATTCTGGCTAGGCTTATAAATGCCCTAGGGCAGATAGCCTAGTATGAACCTATGAACCTATAATAAAGGGGTCTCATAAGCTTCAGTGTTGAGTTCATAGGTTATAGGTTCATAGGTTCGTACTAGGCTATCTGCCCTAAGGCATTTATAAGCCTAGCCAGAGTGTATGTGGCTTACACCACCCCTTAGGATGAGAATACTACGCCCTTTTAGGGTTTAGTTTACTATGCCTCTGTCTAGTAGTGACACAGAGATGACCCCCGGGGTAAACCTACGATCTCCCATCCACTCGTCGAGATTTCTCTTGAATAGAGTCAGTGAGGGGCTCTGCCTAACATGGACTGGGATTCTGTTCCAGAGTGTAAGGAGCCTCTGGGTTATGAATCTGTCCCTCCAGCACGTCCTATTTATTTCTGTGTTGAGGTTTAAGTCACTTGTTCTCGTGGCTCTGATGGATTTGGATTTTCTGAGGTGGAGCATGTCCATTAATTCAAGATTGGACATGGCTTTGTACGTCAGGCACAGATCACCTCTGAGTAGGCGGTATGCGACTGAATAGAGCTGGAATTTTTTCAGTCGGGCAGCATATGACATATGTTTAAGACCCTTTATCCTCTTGGTGAGGAACTTTTGGGGTCTTTCCAACTGCTGCAAGTGTCGGGTGAGATACATCCCAATGGGTCATTGTACTCAATCATTGGCCTGATAAGAGAAGAGTACAGGGGCACAATGACCTCTCTTGATCTAGATGTGAAACCCTTCATGATAAGGTTGTCAATATAGAAGGTCTTCCTAACCACTTTGGCAATGTGAGTGTCAAATGAGAGGTTACTGTCAACCTGGGTCCCTAGGTCCCTGATTACCTCTTCCGTACTTAATGGATTACCGCCTATGTGGTAATTTGTCGGTACCTTGTTTTTCCCAAAGGGTATGACTATACATTTTTTGGCATTCAGCTTAAGGCCATGGCTCTGGCACCAATTATCCATTTCTATGAGGCCTCTCTGAAGGATGTTTGTGTCCGCTGGAGTATCAATTATGGCGCCCAGTTTGCAGTCATCTGCGAACTTTGTCAGCCACAATCCTCCTATGTTTGCCTGTACCTCGGAAAAATAAATGCCGAACAAGTGGGGTCCCAGGACTGAGCCCTGTGGGACACCGCTTGTGACTGGCTTAGAGTCTGACATAGCTCCAGCAACTCTGACCCTGTGGGTTCTGTCCTTGAGCCAGTTTGCAACCCATCTTGTGACATATCCAGGTGCAACTAACCATAGGCAATGTTCAATCTTTTAAGGTACTCGGTTCCAATAAGTACATATTTACATTTCATTTGGCTGAGTAAGTCAGTGGATGAATCCACTGTAGATTCATTGGTTGCAAATATTCAATAAGAAGCTTTACTGCAGCACTGCGTAGATTCTTTACACAAATGGTCGGTACCCGATACCATTTAACGTTTTAATGATAGAAGGCGTACTATTTTACAGTTTGGAGAAGAAAATAAGTAATCAACTGCTTCCAAAAAAGGAAAAAGGAGACCTAAGAGCAGTAATCAGTGATATAGTTATATCATCATTCGATGTGATGGTAAGAAAGAGACATGGAATCTTCAGGGACATATTTAGAACCATTACTAGCAACAGGAAGTTTGGCTCCCGTTATGGAAGGCTAATATAATATCAGTTATTGAGTAACATAGCTCAACACATATTCCTTAAGGCAGGTTAATAGATTGAAAAGAATTAAAAAAGTAATTTACTAGGAAAATGTCTAGTTTAAGGTATACTGGCTACACTAACAGACTAAAAATATTAAGTCTCAGTTATTAAGTCGTGACCTTATAAAGATGGTTAGGTACATAAAGAATGATCACTTAACAGCATCTCTGGGTATCATCTTTATATTATATGACTTCAACTCAAGGAACAAGGTAGGATCAAAACTAACAGTTTTGTGTTAAGAGGCGGATGTATGTGGAATTTTCTTCCTTTAGAAATTAGGCAAATGACCTCCATAACAATGTTAAAGGGCTTAACTGACAAATGGGTGGGTAACAAAGTACTGGATTCAAGGTTCAGCAGTAACATGCTACTAGCTAGCCTTGTATGAGTTTGTCATTTTTCATAAAACTTAATACACCGAAACACTGAAGGGTATGTATAGATACAGGCTATTAGGTCATATACAGGAGAAAGATAAGGTGATATACAGGAATGAGGATGAACAGGTCTTATTATCCTGTTCCTTGTAGTTTTTACAATAAAAGGTAAACCAGCATTCGCTGTTTGTGAATTGGTGACTTTTAAGACTTATCACAGCCGTTGGTGCACTATCTGCTGTTTTTACTTTTTTACTTCTGCCTGTTACAATGGAGTGCTTTACCCGATCAATTATCTTCAGCATTTGAGGTCTTATTATTTCATGAGGATAATAAAGGTATATGCAAGCTGTGGGAATGGTAATTTATACCAATATGAGGATGACTAGGATATATGCAGGCATGAAACCTCAGAAAAAAAATGTGTGAGGTTAGTAATGAAATATACATGTATAAGCGTATTAAAGGTAGGCAGACCAAATCCAATACTCGGTGATTAGGCAGTTGCCATTGGCCCAGTGCTGGCCTGTGGGCCTGGGCATAGAAAATTAAATTACAAAAAAGACTTTCTTACATTAAAAAAATCTTTCCTGCTCAGTGTCTAAATAAACAGTGACTAGTGGTGCTTTATGACTTCTTGCTTCCTGCATCTGTGCAACAGCATGACTGGCAGTTTCACAAGCCAATGAGAAACAGGAATGCACACAGAGCAAATGACTTTCCAGGAATATCTAGTACAAGATCTCACAGCAGTCAGGTGCTTTAAGTAAAAGAGAAGATTTTTTGTGCAGACCTACAGGACAGAAATAGGAATAGAATGTTTTGTGTATTAGGAGAATGAGCTGAAGTGGTTTGTGTGTATGTGTAATGCCCAGTTAGAAGGGGCTATTTAGTTACGTTACTTGCTTAGACTCAAACCCTGTTTGTTGGCTATATCAGCCAAAAGCCTTAATCTTCCACAACAACTAATAGGCATATCTTTTTACTTTTGTTCCCTTTAGTAGATCACTGAGAGTTACTGTTAGTCAATATCTCTCATTAGAGTTTCACAGTTCGTGATTCATAACATGCTGTTGATGCAAAATCTGTTGTTCTGAAACATTTTTAGGTGATTTAGAGTAGTCTGCTTTTATTATTCTCTAGTTTTGCAGAGCATCTTGGTTTGTGCCTCATATTTATGCCCTGTCTATGAGCATGTCACTTAGCTACAAAGCGATTTGGGAAACTGGAAATTTTGGCTAGGCTCCTTAATGGTCCTCTGGACTACAAACCTAGTAAATGGCACCTATGAACCAGTGTAGTTATGATGTAAATGAAGAAAAATTATTGTAGTAAACAAGTGCATAATCATATGAGCCATGGTCTTTGGATGTGATCCTTGATTTCCTTAATGTTGGCAGTGTGTTTATTATTTAGCTGTGAATATATTTAGCTCTGAATATATTGGACAGCATGCAGTCTGAGTTTCATGTTAACATTTTAGTTATGAATACATTTTTAATTTATTTATTTATATTTTGCAGGAACACAGATGTGAAATGCTCTGTGTTTGGAGTACAACAGTTTGTCTAGTACTTAGTACAGATTAGTTAGGCTATGAGCTGTTAAAAAGCTGCTTCCTGTAGTACATAGTTTGATTTCATCAGCCTAAATTTGTCTTCAGTGTGATTCTGGCAAGTTACTTCACCAGACAACAGGGCTGCTTCTTAAAAGGAACGGTTGTCTTTAGTGGGCTGCCATAGGTGTTTTACAATGTTTGAGTGCTTATGTTATGCATTTGTCTTTTGAATTCCTGCACCCTTTTCACATAGACATTAATTAGTACTTCACCATATGCAATTTGAGTATGAATTCATGCACATCTCTTGTAGTTTAATGGGTTTGCAGATGCATTTTCATGAAATGTGTATTTCAAGGGAAGAGAAGTGTACTATTTCTCATGCTAACTTTGTTTAGAATATCAGAGTGTTTTGTTTTGTTTAGAAAATGGTTGTGAGTGTTTTTGCTGTAACATGTGAAATAAAAGTCTCAACTGAAATCAAAATATGTTTGATAATTATAAAAGTAAAAAAGAAACAGGTTTGAACAGTGCTTATGATAATTAGGGAAAGATAGCCAAGTAATGGGATATTGATATGACTGGTAGTGGCCTTTTACCCTGCATTGGGCCCCATTTGTCCATGATCCAGCTCTCTTAGCTCTGGAGGTGTATGTTTCAATAATACGGCATTATTATCCATTCAAGTAGGTCAGACCTACACTTAGTGATGTCAGAAGAGATACTATTACTGATGACATACAAGACCAGGGAGGTAAAAAATGAGATGTAGGTGTCCTGCAAGCATTTATGTCCCCCCCAAAAAAACAGTATCCTATACGCAGTAACATTTCTAATTTTTGTATGACTTGTGGATTGTTGATAAAAAATGCAACACCATTTACATTGTCTGTAATTGTTTTGCTTTATTAATTGAACTAAAGAACAAATTAATTCATTGATAGGCCTAGACTGTGTAATACAATCTAACCATGTTTCATTTTTTCTTGGTTCATGTTTCATTTTAGTAATATATTTTTGCAGTACCTTCTTTACAGCTTCCAACAACTACAAAGGGGCTGACCTTTGTCAAGTCATATAATCTGTATTATTTGGAGTGATGCTCAGAATAGTCAGATATTCACTATCTCTTATGTAATCATTGTTGCATATTACTATGATACAGTCTTCCCTATAAGATCGGACTCTAAAGGATTTCTGAATTTAGTTAAAAACTGTGTTACTCTGGCAGTTAGTGCAGAGGACTAAAGATTCAACATGTTAATGAGTTGCTTCCTGGGGAAAGGGGGCAGGGCTTGATCTTTCCAACTTAATTTACCTCCTGTGTGACACTGAGCAAGTAACTTAACCAAGCAGTGCTATCAAATAGTTGTGACTTTGGGCTAGCCTTCTTAAAGGTCTGCTTGACTGCAGGTCTAGTAAATATTAACCTGTTATCATTGTCATTGTTTGTCAGCCATCCCAAATTGCATTGCAGATCTAGTACAGGAAATGTTATGACAATATCACCAGCACACAATTTTTTAATGCCAACGTAGGCAACTTATTCTTTAACGGCAGCAGGCACTGCATTCGTAGGTGAGGCACTGAAATTCAAAGTTGTTTGCCAGCAGCAACCTCTGCATTAGTAATTGTGACATCTCTTCTCTGGGCCAGTGATCAAGGAGCCTCAGTCTTCACAATGGACACCAGTGGGGGAATGTGCACTTTGAGAGAAATAGACACACACAGTATTTTCAGATGCAGCTATCTGCACCAAGCACAATTTCCCTTAAGAGCACTCAGGAAATGCACTTCAGTCCTGGAGATGACCTATGTATCTCTCTCTCTGTCCAGGCCCCAAATAAGAATACACACTGACCAATAAGGAGCTGTGTGTCCTCGTTCCAAGTAGCTGACACACATACTCTTTGAGATTTGACTTTTACACACACACACACACACACACACACACACACACACACACACACACACACACACACACACACACACACACACACACACACACACACACACACACACACACACACACACACACACACACAAAATACCTGAGAAAGGCTGGCATATATTACCTGCTCTACCACCTCTGCTTAGACTATAAGCTACTTCCACTGCCACCAGCCAACTACTCTAAGGCTCCTAACAGGGTATCCAATTACACTGAATAAAATTAATACTAATACCAATGGTAATGTTGACCGAACTGCAAGACTTTCAGGAGTGTGATGCCACAGCATCATTAAATAAATATAAGCACTCTCAAAGGTTACATATTTCCTTAAAAGATAAGCCACAGTGAAAAGTTTAAATATATTTAATAATAAATAATAAAAGAACATGAAAATACTGAATAAAATATCTATTTACAATAAACACCAGAGTTTCAATCACAGGCAATATTAAAAATAGTACAGATGGAAAGATTCACATGGATACAGAAAAACAACACTTAACTAATCTCACTATATTTTTCTGACTGATCAAAAGAATTACTGTTTCGTACTTAGTACAGTAGGGCAAGGTGATGTGTGTGAGTGGTCTTTCTTATCATGTTTCACAATCAGACTGCCCTGAGAGTTCTGTTTCATCTAGTATTAAAGAATAATTTTAGTGCTGGATTACAGGATGACATCACAGCTGGTCACCTGACTGTGTTTTCCAGACTACCCCCTTTACTAGAAGCTGAGCCAGGATCTTGTGCATATGTGTCACAATACACATACATAGAGCTAAGATGTGTTACAGCATCTAGAAGCTGTAAAGTCATTTCAGCACTTGTACCCTTCCAGGGTAGCAATTAGTTCTCCACTAAGGCAATACAGCAGGATTCCTAGTTCTTGTTTTCACAGATTTTGCATCCCTGGCTGCATTCAGACCTGTGAGATACAATCTTTATGGCTTATACCAAGTAATTTAATTTCCAGTTACTTTTCAAAGTTACCTGGACTGAGATTAATCTGTTTTCTTTCAATATCCTCTCTTGCAGTATATTCATTTCAATAGGAGATAATACAGTCTGGCATACAGGTGTATTTCTTTTCTGTGTAGCAGGACCCACTGTTGGTACATTTTTAACACAAACAACTTCTTAAATACATTTTCAACACAAGCACCTGTACAAATCAGTTTGATATACAAATGACATATACTTCTTTACAAAACCCCAGCTAGCTATGCAGGCGCATGTTACACATCCACTGCCCTACTTCTACTGCCATAGCTGGCATTACCTCATATCATCACAGTAATAAACATCTTTGACGTGGAATGATTCACCTCACTCTGTGGTTCCCACACTACCCACTTTATTGGAGGCTGAGCCAGGATCTTCTACATATGTGTCACAATACACACAAAAAGAGCTTTGCTAAGATGTGTTACACTATCTGGAAGCTGCAAAACCATTTCAATATTTCCACCCTTAGT
Organism: Protopterus annectens; assembly: GCF_019279795.1. Classification (NCBI taxonomy): domain Eukaryota; kingdom Metazoa; phylum Chordata; order Ceratodontiformes; family Protopteridae; genus Protopterus; species Protopterus annectens. The sequence goes on from NC_056733.1 coordinate 984,153,730, forward strand.
TCACCACTAAGGACAATACAGCAGGATTCCTTCTACTTGTTTTTGCCGAAGTTCCATCTCTGGCTGTATTCAGACCTGTGATATACAATCTTTATGACTTATATCAAGTAATTTAATTTCAAGTTATTTTTTCAAAGGTAGCTGGGCTGAGATGATAGGTTCATTGGTTCATAGGTAGGTATTAGGCTATTGGCCCTAGGGCCTATATAAGCCTAGCCAAAAAGGTACCATGGCTTTTGCCACCTGAGAAAATTATTTTCCTGTGCCCCTGTCAAACAGAGCTACAGAAGTGATCCCCGGGGTGAATTTCCTATTTCCCATCCAATCATCAAGATTTCTTTTGAAGAGTACTAATGAGGAGCTTTGTTGGATATAGATAGGTAGTTTGTTCCAGAGTATGGGAAGTCTCTGGGACAGGAATATATCCCTCCAGCATGTTCTGTTTATTGTGATGACAAGGTTTAGGTTCCTAGAGCATGTAGCTCGGAGGGTTTGGGATTTCTTTAAGTGGAGCATGTCCAACAGCTCTTGGTTTGACATAGCTTTGTATGTTAGGCAGAGATCGCCTCTGAGTAGGCAATATGCAACGAAGTAAAGCTGGAGTTTTTTGAGACGGTCTGTGTAGGGCATCTATTTGAGGTATTTCTGCAGCCTTTCCAGTGCTGCAGATGTCTTGTGAGGTACATACCACAAGGGGCATTGTACTCTATAATGGATCTAATGAGTGATGAGTAGAGGGGAACAATGACTTCTTTTTTCCTGGATGACAAACCTTTTTGTGATGAGGTATGCCACATAGAAGGATTTCCTGACTACTGTGATGATGTGATTATCAAAGGAGAGACTACTGTCCACCTGTGTCTTCAGGTATCTTATCACACTTTTGGTGTTAAGTCGACTACCGCCTATGTGGTAATTCATGGGTACAGAGTGTTTACCAAAGGGAATGACAATGCACTTTTTGGTATTGAGCTTGAGGCCATGGCTTTGACACCAGACATCTGTCTCAGTGAGGTCCTTTTGTAGGATGTCCACATAATTAGGAGTTTCGATTATGACTCCTAGTTTGCAGTCATCTGTGAACTTCATTAGCCAAAGACCTTCTGTGTTAGCCTATACTTTAGATAAGTAGATACCAAACAGGAGAGGACCCAGGACTAAACCCTGTTGTACTCCACTTGTCACTGGTCTGAAGTTGGGTTTGAAGTCTGCTACTTTCACAGTGTGGGTTCTGTCAGTGAGCCAGTTGGCAACCCATCTTGTGACATAGGGATTTATTCCTGGTTTAGTGAGTTTATCTATAATTCCAGAGTGGGAGTGTTGTCAAAAGCCTTGGCGAGATCTAGATAGGCTGTGTGAACCACCTTACCCTTGTCTACAGCTTTGGTGACTGCTTCAAATAAGTCTGTCAGGCTTAGGAGACATGATCTGCCTTTTACAAACCTGAACTGGGTGAGGTCCAGAGTTTGGAAATTGCCAATGTCTTTGTTTTTAAGTTCCATGATGGTACATTACATGGCCTTGCAGACCAGGGTCGTCAGGTTAATGGGGTGGTAGTTCCCAGGGTCCATGGTGGCTCCCTGTTTGTGGAGTGGGGTACTCATTGCTGTGCACCATTCAGTGGGCACAAAGCCTGAGGTGAGGCTATGATTGAACTTGGTACTTAATTGGGGTGCCAGTTCTTCTGTATTTCATGAAGAATGCAGCCTGGGATGTTGTCATGTCCCATGGATGCTGTGTTCATGGCTTTGGAGAGTGTGTGTTTTACCTGTGCAGCCATGATTACAGGAACTTTGCATTCTTCCAGTATAGAAAGGGGCCCTTTAGGGGGTGATGGGGGTAAAGTTAGCACTGAACCTATCTGCCAGGATGTTGGCAATATCATTTGGTTCTGTATATTTAGTGACATTGTGCTGTAACTCAGTGTAGATCTGAGTGTTGCCATTCAGATTCTTGACATAGCTATAGAATGCATTGTGGCTATCTTTAGAATCAGTGGCAATTTTGTTTTCTTAACTAGCTTTGGAGGATTTTATGAGGGCTCTCAGCTTCTTACTGAGGCTGACCAGGGAGTTCCTCCAGTCGTGGGATTTTACTCTTTTTGCAACAGTTTCTTTCTTCTGTTGTAGAGTTTGTTTATGGCAGGGGACCACCATATTGGCTTCCTTTTTTTGGAGGATAGTATCTTGGTTTTGTTAGGGATAGCATGATACATGCACTTGTGTAAGTGCTTATAAAGTGCATTTGTGTGGGATTCAGCAGTTGTACCTCTATTGTCCATCTGCATGGGTTTTGCGAAGTTTGCCACTTCTGTCTTAAGAAACATGAAGTTGGCTTTGGAGAAATTTGTTATGGTGGTTTCCCTAATGGTGGTGGGGGCAGAATGTGGATATCTAGGGTGATTAGCTTGTAGTCGTATCTGACCAATGAAAAGTTGACCTCTGGTGTGGAACACCGGTCACCCATGTTAGTAATGACCAAGTCTAGGATATTGCTACCCCTGGTGGTGTTGTGGATAAGTTGATCCAAGGCATTGGAATTTCTGAATTCAAGAAAACATTGAACAAAAGAGTTGGTACGTGAATAGTTTTCCCAGTTAATGGTGGGGTAGTTGAAATCCCCCATTATTAGGGTGTTGAGTTGTACCCTAATATTTTCCAGTGTATCAAGAAATGAGGAGTGGAAATCCTGGGGCATGGTGGGGGATCTGTAGCAAGCTACAATTTGGATTGCGGTCTTGCCCAGAGTTAGTTGCACTTGGATCATCTCGGATGCATTATGCTGAGCAACTAGCCTGGATGTGTGGATATCCTTAATGAATATGGACACACCTCCACCTTTAGTGTTTCGGTCCAAGTTAGGTGGCCGAAAGGTGTGGTATGAATTATAGCCTGGTAATGCAAGGCAGCTCTCTGGAGCCTTGAACCAGGTCTCTGTCACTGCACAGATATCGGTGTTCTCCGTTTTAAGGAGTGCCTCGAGTAAGTGAATTTTGAGGTTTAGACTTCTAGCATTGAGTAGTATTACCCTCAAATTTTGCTTGCTTGTACCTGTTACAGTGGTGAATTTGTCATTTGAACCTTGCCTAAAAAAGGCACTATAGGGGTGGCAAGAACCTTAGCCAGTATCCGGAATCCAAAGGACAACAGGTGCAGGCCATCTCTGGCAGAGCATCATGGTCTGTCGATCATGTCATCCCAGGCAGACCAATACTGGATCCCCTTAGAATGACACCAGAAGCTTAGCCAATTGTTGAAGTCAATCATTTTGTCCTTGTACTGTGGTATCATTCTGGGTGATGGTTGGATGCTACTCAGGCCTAGGGTCATACCTGCCTGGGCTGCAAGATCAGAGAGCTCCTCCATGTCACTTTTCATGTAGTCCGTGAAGGTACGTCTCAGGTCATTCACACCAACATGGACAATGACAGAGTCATATTTGTACTTGTTGTGGAATGACCTGAGTGCATGCATTATGTGGTGGATCCTGGCACCCAACAGGCAGCTGACAGTAACTTTCTCCTTGTTTAGCCTGATGAGTGGAACATCAGTGTGCCTGACTATAGAGTCACCTATGACTAGAGTATTGGGTATGTTGTTATGCCTTATGGGCTGTGGTTGAGTGGCACACTGAGCTTGTAGGCTATGTGTCATTTGGTTTGTGTTGGGGGGGGGGTTGAGGTTGCTTGCATTTCTGTTTTGGAGGTATCTGTTGCTTGGACAGATTTCTATTGAGAGCCTCCGTGAATGTAGGTGCGTGTTTTGTGTTTCTATGTGTATGCTTTAGTGGTGTAGGTTTTGAGGGACTATGTGATAAGTGTGGTGTGGTGCAGGTGTTTACCTTCTCCTCTTGACTGTCTAATCCAGTCTTGGGTGAAGAGAGCTTTGCTTCCAGTTTGGCTATATAAGTGCATCTCTCACAAGTTGTAGTGTTGGGTGGTAGGAGGAGAGGTTGTCTGTGTACATGAGGCAATTGCTGCATTCCCCCAAGATGTCCTGATTCATCAGGTAGACATGTGAAAACACTGGGAGCTGACCCTTAGACATGCCTGGATGGGTGCTTATTTATGAAGTATTAAAAACTGTTTTCCTCTAGACAAGTGAGGAAAGCTGAGTTCTGTAATAATTTGTAGCTTATTTAGTGCTTACAATGAGTTCTGAACAAGTGCTGAGCTTAAATAAACAGATTTGAGTGCTAAAACTATAAAAACTAGCTAGTTTTAAGGGAAAATTTGAAAAACAGACTTTATGGCACCGGGAATAGTTTAACTCTAGCTAAGCGGCAATGCATAAAGTGTATTTTTTTTTAAATATAACAGTAGCAAATGAGCAGACTGATTTAAACAAATTAACCAATAAAAAGTTAAAAACTGAGCCCCGTTCCACCAATCATCGATCAGACAAGTTCTAACTGCACACTCCTGCCACAAGGGTGCAGGGGAACCTTCTCCAAGAAAAGATGGACTGGATTAGTGCTCAAGTTATACAAACAAAGCTAGATTCAGCAGGTCAGAATCTAGTCTATGCTGTAGCAAACAAGGCATACCAATTTCAGAAAGAAACAGTCCAAATAAGCAGGCACAATAAGCCTTTAACCAGAAACCCCCAGCTCAGAAGGGAAGAATCTACCCTCTCCTCCCACAAGAGTGCAGACCACACCTTCTTAATGTAAAATAACCTGTCCGAAGCCCAAGTGCTTAAACCAGAACTAATACACTTTTAGAATAACAGACAGTAAGCCTTCAATCAGCATCTTCCAACTTAGAAGGGTTTAAGCTACCTGTCCTGCCGCAATAGTGCAGACCACAAACCTTCTTAATGTAACCACTTCTCTTCCAGTATCTTCTTTTGAAATATATTGTTAACAGTTAAAATACAGTCTGACATACAGGTGTATATCTTTTCTGTCCAGCAGGACCCACTGTTGGTACATTTTTTAACACAAGCAACTTTACAAATACATTTTCATCATAAGCACCTATACAAATCAATTTGCTAAACAAATGACATATAATTCTTTACAAAACTCCAGCTAGCTATGCTGGCATATATTACACATCCACTGCCCTACTCCTCCTGGCATAGCTGGCACTATCTCACATCATCACATCTCTCTCCACTTTGAAGACTCAAGCTAGTTTTTCAAGTGATCCTTGAGAAATGTTGCTTGAGAGAAATGAGCCTGTCTGGGAATGCATACATAGGGTTGGGAGGGTGGCCTAATGGTTAAATTATTTGCCTTACAAACACAAGGTGCAGGGTTTGAGTCTCACAAGGGATAATTGGCTAAGCTTAAAATGGCTTGCAAGGGCAGTTAGCTTAGTACTAACCTATGAGCCTATGAGCTTTGACAGCCCATCTGCAATGGCATAGCTGACTTTACTACAGCACTGCACTAGGTGGGTGCATCCAGGTTTCCCAGTAAACATGTCCCCAAACTTCTATACCACTGCTCGTTTTTCTCAAACATAGGTAGGGGATAGCTGCCGGGACATTGCTACCCCTTCCACTAAGGTGTCAGTCCAAACCTCACTGAGGAGCTCAGTCACCAGATCCCCCTCAGACTCTTCCTGCCACACCCTGCCAATACTCATCAGCAGGGTTTCCCTATCATGGTAAGGCTTCATCCCGTTAACGTAGTACAATTTGTGCTCCTGCATCCTGCCTAGCAGGTTTACCATGCAGTTAACCTCACTGACCTTCCTTACCACTTTGAAGGGTCCCTCCCAAGCTACCTGCAACTTATTGTGTCTGACAAGAATGAGCACCATAACCTGCTGCCTCACAGCATACTCTCAGGCTCAAGCATTCCTATCATGCCAGACCTTTTTCTGCTGATGGGCTTCTGCCAGGTTCTGCTGGGCCAAGCCCATGAGTTCCCTAAGCCTTGTCCTGAGATTTAGTACATATGCCACAACAGACTCCTTGTGGGATTCACACTCACTCTCCCACTCATCATGAATCAAATACAAGGATCCCCCTCAACCTATGCCCATACAGTAACTCAAAGGGTAAAAAACTTGTGGATTCCTGGGGTAGCTCTTGGTATGCAAACAGCAGATGCAGCAAATATTTGTCCCACTGTCTCTTAAACTGTTCTGTAAATGCCTGTAGCATGGTCTTTAGTATGGTGTATAACTTCTCCATTAGACCATTAGTCTGAGGGTGGTATGGTGTGGTCTTTAAGTGCTTCATCCCATAGCACTCCCACAGACAAGCCAGCAAGTCTGAAATGAAATTGGCACCTCTGTCAGTCAGAAATTCTCTCAGGAAATCTACCCTGTGAAAAAAGTCTAAGGAAGCATTTGCCACCTTCTCCGACACAGCCACTACCTCAGGTAATCTACAGGTCTATATTACATTAACGAAAACTCAAAATCTCGAACGCTTGGATGAGCAAAAATGCAGGCAATCAAAATCGCTATTGTGGGGGGCTGTGCCCCCCACACCTCCCTTAGAAATATATTCCAACTCTGAAATCGCACTACAGTGAGGAAAGAGCAAATTTTCCGATCTTCACTGTACCACAATCTCACAATATCAATCAATTACTTACATTTTCGCTCATCTGAGCATTCGAGATTCTGAGTTTTCATTGTTCTGATAGGAACCCTAATCTACTGTCACCAGGATACTTCCCCTGTGGAAATTGGGGTACTCAGAGGCCCCACAATATCCATAGCTACTCTCTGAAATATCTCCTCAATCACAGACAAAGGCACCAAAGAAGCCTTGACCTTGTCTCCTGCCTTGCCTACTTTCTGGTACTGTTCACAGGTCCCACAATACCCTGCTACATCCCTTGCGATCACAGGCCAAAAAAATCTGCATAATACATCTCTTGATATGCTTTATGCCCATATAACCTGCAAAATGAATGTCATGGAATATGGCTAGAAGTGCCAGATGATAGGCTCTGGGCAGTACCAACTGCTGTACTGCCTGACCCTCTAGCCCTCCCTCAGGGGTCCACTTTATATACAGTAATGGTTTGTTCCAGTATACAGACTCCCCTTTCCTTAAGAATCAGGTGCCAACTTAGCTACCTCTCTCAAGCCTCGTAATGTGGAGTGCAAGAACTGAGTCTGTCTCAGTTCTATGTTTGTGACCCTTCTCAGCTTCCCTTCCACAGGATGTCTGGTATCTTCTAACAGTAATACTTCATTGTCAGCCTGGGTACTGTCAGTCTCCTCTGCCCTTGCAGCAATACAGAAAAACAATATTTAACTAATCTTACTATATTTTCTTGACTGATCTAAAGAATTACTATTTCCTACTTACTTAGTAGAACAAGGCAAAGTGATGTGGTGAGTGGCCTTTCTTGTCAGGTTTAACAAACAGACTGCCCTGCTAGTATTAATGCATCATTTCAGTACTGGATTACAGAATAACATTACATCTGGTCACCTGACTCGGTGGTTCCCACACTACCCCCTTTACTCAAAGCTGAACCAGGATCTTGCACATATATGTTACAATACACAAACATAGAGCTTTGTTAAGATGTGTTACAGCATCTAGAAGCTATAAAACCATTTCAACACTTCCACCATTCCACAGTAGCAATTAGTTCACCACTAAGGACAATACAGCGGGATTTCTAGTCCTTGTTTTCACAGGTGTGCCCCTGGCTGCATTCAGATCTGAGATACAAACTTTATGGCTTATATCAAGTAATTTAATTTCTGGTTATTTTTCAAAGTTAGCTGGTCTGAGATTAACCTCTTCTCTTCCAGTATCCTCTCTTGCAATATATTTATTTCAATAGTTACAATACAATCTGACATACAGGTGTATTTCTTTTCTGTGCAGCAATACCCACTGTTGATACATTTTTAATGCAAGCAACTTTTTAAATACATTTTCAACACAAGCACCTGTACAAATTAGTTTGATATACAAATTACATATAATTCTTTGCAAAACTCTAGCTAGCTATGCAGGCATATGTCACACATCCACTGTCCTACTCCTCCTGGCATAGCTGGCACTACCTCGTATCATCACAGTAATAAATATCTTTAATGTGGAATGATTCAGATTACTTATTTCTGCAGAGATTGTCCATATTGACTTAGCATATGTTCTCAGGTGGCTAATGTTTTTTGTGCCCTCATAAATACTCTTCAGTTCAAACTGTGCTACACTTGGCTGGATCTAATGGCATGATGCTAGTGATATTTATGCATATTCATATAGTTCATTTAAAGCTACCAGTAAAGTGCTCATAATTTATTTCTTCATGACAATAAAGGGTTTATACCATCAACAAAGTGGTTATAACTGCTAGTTGGGAGGCTTGTATCTGAACATTGTTAAAATAGTATTTAATCTGGCTTTGCAGGACTAGTGTGTGTGTGTGTGTGTGTGTGTGTGTGTGTGTGTGTGTGTGTGTGTGTGTGTGTGTGTGTGTGTGCGTGCGTGCGTGCGTGCATGCGTGTGTGTGTGTGTGTGTGTGTGTGTGTGAATTAAGTAGGAACACTTTGGATACTGTGCGTTTTTGTGAAACAAATTTGAAATACTTGACTTTGGTTATTAAGTTTTTTTTTTAAAGACATCTGAGAAGGATGCAGTCTACAATGTAGTTATAATTGCTGGGTTTGAGGGATGTCTGTAGATAATGACTGACCCTACTGAGTTGATAACGTTAAAAAGTCCTTAGTCTGTCTTTGCAGGACTAGTGTGCATTTGTGTATAAGAAATTAAAATACTTCATTGTGGCCATTTTTATCACAGTCAGACGTGATGTGTACAAGGTAAATTTTGTGATGGTAATTTCTGAGTACAAATATTGTATTATAATGACAGCTGTTTTGGGTGGCCTTTAATAGTTGAAATGTTCTGAAACTTGTACTTTTTTATTGGTAATTCATACATTTTGCTTTCACTACTTACTGGAAAAATGTTTAAAACTACTAATTTAAAATGCACTCTAATAAATGTTGCTGTATTATTTAAGAAATGTAATTTAAAACAATAAGGATGGTGAATCAAAAAACACATGTATCTATGAATGATCTTAAAAATGTGTGCAGGGGACCCATGGTTTGAAAACAGCCCAGTAACAAAGCTATTCTTTATCCGCCACTGGCGTGGTACATTTTTTTCAATGTACATGAGGTTCAAGTGAAGAGAAGTTTACTTGTTGCCTATGCTAAGTCTTTTGTCAATATGAGCCTATTTTGTTTTGTTTAGCAAAGTGCCATCAGTGTGCTACAAAATTTGAAATAAGTTTTAAATTAAAATCTAAATATCTGTAATCATTATAAAAGTAAAGAAAACAGTATGCATGCTGCCAGGTTTGAACTGTGTTCCTGGTAAATGGGGAGACGGACAAGTAAGAGGAGGACCAGGTCCATTACCCTGCCTAGGTTCCCAGTTAACCATGACTATAGGTGTTGTGGAAGCAAAGGCATATAAAAGTACAATGACCCAGATTTATCTGAATTTGGTAGGAGGTCCTCTGTTGATAAAATTACATTTAAATAGTCAAATGGTATTAATCAGATGCCAGTACAGCATAATATTACTGTTATATGATAAATTAAGTAAAGGCTAGGGAGCTTCTAAGAGGAAATAAATCTTCCATTGTGCCTGCTAATAATAGAAGTGATATTTGAAATGGTTTGAAAGGAAAGAACAAATGCATAAGAAGTAACTGTAATGAAAAAGGGACAGAAAAATTGTACACGTACTTAAAGACAAGGAATAAGGTTTCCAGATATGGAAATCACGATGGTAGATATTTTGACTATGGCAATGTCACCATTTTAGCTATTATATCACTATATACAAAAATGTGACACAAAAGAACTATGACAAGCTGCTTTATTTTCATTAAAACAGGGATTAAGAGAAATAGTGAATAATGCTGTTTATGTGAGGCAAGTATTCATCAAAGAGGGGATCGTAGGATCATATGATCATAGCATGTTACCAGGCTATCGACCCAGAAGTCATTTCAAGCCTAGCTGTTTCATCCCAACGTAATACCATAGAAATGCTAGTCAATACCCAAGATTGCATTTAGTGATTATTTAGTGATGACTGCCCATGTCTAGGAGGATTGTGGGCAGTACCCCAGTAAGAATTTATGGTGCCCCATTCACTTGTCCAGGTTCCTCTTGAACAGTCTCATTAAGGTGCTCTGTTTCACATATATTGGTACCCTGTTGCAAAGACATGGCAGTCGCTGAGAGATAAATCTGTCCCTCCAACATGTCCTATTTAATTTGCAGGACATATTTAGGTCCCTGGAATGGGTAGCCTTAGTCCTGTTTGATTTAAGGATATGTAGCAAGTTCATTAGGTTTGGGTATTGGATTGCTCTGTTAGCCAGGTATAACTTTCCCCTAAGAAGTCTATATGATATGGAGAATAGTGACAGGGACTTTAGTCAGTCTGTGTACAGCACATGCTGACTAAAGACCCTGTCACTATACTCCGTATCATATAGACTTCTTAGGGGAGACTTATGGAGATGTTGGGGATTAAACTCAATACCTCATATATCTATTTACTTACCACACCCTGACCCTAAACCTAAAATACACACACAAACACACACTACCAGCACTACATCTATCTACTTACCTAGCCCTGACCCTAAACCTAAAATACACACACAAACACACACTACCAGCACTACATCTATCTACTTACCTAGCCCTGACCCTAAACCTAAAATACACACACAAACACACACTACCAGCACTACATCTATCTACTTACCTAGCCCTGACCCTAAACCTAAAATACACACACAAACACACACTACCAGCACTACATCTATCTACTTACCTAGCCCTGACCCTAAACCTAAAATACACACACAAACACACACTACCAGCACTACATCTATCTACTTACCTAGCCCTGACCCTAAACCTAAAATACACACACACACACACACACACACACACACACACACACACACACACACACACACACACACAGCACTACATCTATCTACTTACCTAGCCCTGACCCTAAACCTAAAATACACACACAAACACACACTACCAGCACTACATCTATCTACTTACCTAGCCCTGACCCTAAACCTAAAATACACACACAAACACACACTACCAGCACTACATCTATCTACTTACCTAGCCCTGACCCTAAACCTAAAATACACACACAAACACACACTACCAGCACTACATCTATCTACTTACCTAGCCCTGACCCTAAACCTAAAATACACACACAAACACACACTACCAGCACTACATCTATCTACTTACCTAGCCCTGACCCTAAACCTAAAATACACACACAAACACACACTACCAGCACTACATCTATCTACTTACCTAGCCCTGACCCTAAACCTAAAATACACACACAAACACACACTACCAGCACTACATCTATCTACTTACCTAGCCCTGACCCTAAACCTAAAATACATGCACAAACACACACTATCAACACTACATCTATCTACTTACCTAGCCCTGACCCTAAACCTAAAATACACACACAAACACACACTACCAGCACTACATCTATCTACTTACCTAGCCCTGACCCTAAACCTAAAATACACACAAACACACACTACCAGCACTACATCTATCTACTTACCTAGCCCTGACCCTAAACCTAAAATACACACACAAACACACACTACCAGCACTACATCTATCTACTTACCTAGCCCTGACCCTAAACCTAAAATACACACACAAACACACACTACCAGCACTACATCTATCTACTTACCTAGCCCTGACCCTAAACCTAAAATACACACACAAACACACACTACCAGCACTACATCTATCTACTTACCTAGCCCTGACCCTAAACCTAAAATACACAAACACACACTACCAGCACTACATCTATCTACTTACCTAGCCCTGACCCTAAACCTAAAATACACACACAAACACACACTACCAGCACTACATCTATCTACTTACCTAGCCCTGACCCTAAACCTAAAATACACACACAAACACACACTACCAGCACTACATCTATCTACTTACCTAGCCCTGACCCTAAACCTAAAATACACACACAAACACACACTACCAGCACTACATCTATCTACTTACCTAGCCCTGACCCTAAACCTAAAATACACACACAAACACACACTACCAGCACTACATCTATCTACTTACCTAGCCCTGACCCTAAACCTAAAATACACACACAAACACACACTACCAGCACTACATCTATCTACTTATCTAGCCCTGACCCTAAACCTAAAATACACACACAAACACACACTACCAGCACTACATTTATCTACTTACCTAGCCCTGACCCTAAACCTAAAATACACACAAACACACACTACCAGCACTACATCTATCTACTTACCTAGCCCTGACCCTAAACCTAAAATACACACACAAACACACACTACCAGCACTACATCTATCTACTTACCTAGCCCTGACCCTAAACCTAAAATACACACACAAACACACACTACCAGCACTACATCTATCTACTTACCTAGCCCTGACCCTAAACCTAAAATACACACAAACACACACTACCAGCACTACATCTATCTACTTACCTAGCCCTGACCCTAAACCTAAAATACACACACAAACACACACTACCAGCACTACATCTATCTACTTACCTAGCCCTGACCCTAAACCTAAAATACACACAAACACACACTACCAGCACTACATCTATCTACTTACCTAGCCCTGACCCTAAACCTAAAATACACACACAAACACACACTACCAGCACTACATCTATCTACTTACCTAGCCCTGACCCTAAACCTAAAATACACACAAACACACACTACCAGCACTACATCTATCTACTTACCTAGCCCTGACCCTAAACCTAAAATACACACACAAACACACACTACCAGCACTACATCTATCTACTTACCTAGCCCTGACCCTAAACCTAAAATACACACACAAACACACACTACCAGCACTACATCTATCTACTTACCTAGCCCTGACCCTAAACCTAAAATACACACACAAACACACACTACCAGCACTACATCTATCTACTTACCTAGCCCTGACCCTAAACCTAAAATACACACACAAACACACACTACCAGCACTACATCTATCTACTTACCTAGCCCTGACCCTAAACCTAAAATACACACACAAACACACACTACCAGCACTACATCTATCTACTTACTTAGCCCTGACCCTAAACCTAAAATACACACACACAAACACACACTACCAGCACTACATCTATCTACTTACCTAGCCCTGACCCTAAACCTAAAATACACACACAAACACACACTACCAGCACTACATCTATCTACTTACCTAGCCCTGACCCTAAACCTAAAATACACACACAAACACACACTACCAGCACTACATCTATCTACTTACCTAGCCCTGACCCTAAACCTAAAATACACACACAAACACACACTACCAGCACTACATCTATCTACTTACCTAGCCCTGACCCTAAACCTAAAATACACACACAAACACACACTACCAGCACTACATCTATCTACTTACCTAGCCCTGACCCTAAACCTAAAATACACAAACACACACTACCAGCACTACATCTATCTACTTACCTAGCCCTGACCCTAAACCTAAAATACACACACAAACACACACTACCAGCACTACATCTATCTACTTACCTAGCCCTGACCCTAAACCTAAAATACACACACAAACACACACTACCAGCACTACATCTATCTACTTACCTAGCCCTGACCCTAAACCTAAAATACACACACAAACACACACTACCAGCACTACATCTATCTACTTACCTAGCCCTGACCCTAAACCTAAAATACACACACAAACACACACTACCAGCACTACATCTATCTACTTACCTAGCCCTGACCCTAAACCTAAAATACACACACAAACACACACTACCAGCACTACATCTATCTACTTACCTAGCCCTGACCCTAAACCTAAAATACACACACAAACACACACTACCAGCACTACATCTATCTACTTACCTAGCCCTGACCCTAAACCTAAAATACACACACAAACACACACTACCAGCACTACATCTATCTACTTACCTAGCCCTGACCCTAAACCTAAAATACACACAAAAACACACACTACCAGCACTACATCTATCTACTTACCTAGCCCTGACCCTAAACCTAAAATACACACACAAACACACACTACCAGCACTACATCTATCTACTTACCTAGCCCTGACCCTAAACCTAAAATACACACACAAACACACACTACCAGCACTACATCTATCTACTTACCTAGCCCTGACCCTAAACCTAAAATACACACACAAACACACACTACCAGCACTACATCTATCTACTTACCTAGCCCTGACCCTAAACCTAAAATACACACACAAACACACACTACCAGCACTACATCTATCTACTTACCTAGCCCTGACCCTAAACCTAAAATACACACAAACACACACTACCAGCACTACATCTATCTACTTACCTAGCCCTGACCCTAAACCTAAAATACACACACAAACACACACTACCAGCACTACATCTATCTACTTACCTAGCCCTGACCCTAAACCTAAAATACACACACAAACACACACTACCAGCACTACATCTATCTACTTACCTAGCCCTGACCCTAAACCTAAAATACACACACAAACACACACTACCAGCACTACATCTATCTACTTACCTAGCCCTGACCCTAAACCTAAAATACACACACAAACACACACACTACCAGCACTACATCTATCTACTTACCTAGCCCTGACCCTAAACCTAAAATACACACACAAACACACACTACCAGCACTACATCTATCTACTTACCTAGCCCTGACCCTAAACCTAAAATACACACAAACACACACTACCAGCACTACATATATCTACTTACCTAGCCCTGACCCTAAACCTAAAATACACACACAAACACACACTACCAGCACTACATCTATCTACTTACCTAGCCCTGACCCTAAACCTAAAATACACACACAAACACACACTACCAGCACTACATCTATCTACTTACCTAGCCCTGACCCTAAACCTAAAATACACACACAAACACACACCACCAGCACTACATCTATCTACTTACCTAGCCCTGACCCTAAACCTAAAATACACACACAAACACACACTACCAGCACTACATCTATCTACTTACCTAGCCCTGACCCTAAACCTAAAATACACACACAAACACACACTACCAGCACTACATCTATCTACTTACCTAGCCCTGACCCTAAACCTAAAATACACACACAAACACACACTACCAGCACTACATCTATCTACTTACCTAGCCCTGACCCTAAACCTAAAATACACACACAAACACACACTACCAGCACTACATCTATCTACTTACCTAGCCCTGACCCTAAACCTAAAATACACACACAAACACACACTACCAGCACTACATCTATCTACTTACCTAGCCCTGACCCTAAACCTAAAATACACACACAAACACACACTACCAGCACTACATCTATCTACTTACCTAGCCCTGACCCTAAACCTAAAATACACACACAAACACACACTACCAGCACTACATCTATCTACTTACCTAGCCCTGACCCTAAACCTAAAATACACACAAACACACACTACCAGCACTACATCTATCTACTTACCTAGCCCTGACCCTAAACCTAAAATACACAAACACACACTACCAGCACTACATCTATCTACTTACCTAGCCCTGACCCTAAACCTAAAATACACACACAAACACACACTACCAGCACTACATCTATCTACTTACCTAGCCCTGACCCTAAACCTAAAATACACACACAAACACACACTACCAGCACTACATCTATCTACTTACCTAGCCCTGACCCTAAACCTAAAATACACACACAAACACACACTACCAGCACTACATCTATCTACTTACCTAGCCCTGACCCTAAACCTAAAATACACACACAAACACACACTACCAGCACTACATCTATCTACTTACCTAGCCCTGACCCTAAACCTAAAATACACACACAAACACACACTACCAGCACTACATCTATCTACTTACCTAGCCCTGACCCTAAACCTAAAATACACACACAAACACACACTACCAGCACTACATCTATCTACTTACCTAGCCCTGACCCTAAACCTAAAATACACACACAAACACACACTACCAGCACTACATCTATCTACTTACCTAGCCCTGACCCTAAACCTAAAATACACACACAAACACACACTACCAGCACTACATCTATCTACTTACCTAGCCCTGACCCTAAACCTAAAATACACACACAAACACACACTACCAGCACTACATCTATCTACTTACCTAGCCCTGACCCTAAACCTAAAATACACACACAAACACACACTACCAGCACTACATCTATCTACTTACCTAGCCCTGACCCTAAACCTAAAATACACACACAAACACACACTACCAGCACTACATCTATCTACTTACCTAGCCCTGACCCTAAACCTAAAATACACACACAAACACACACTACCAGCACTACATCTATCTACTTACCTAGCCCTGACCCTAAACCTAAAATACACACACAAACACACACTACCAGCACTACATCTATCTACTTACCTAGCCCTGACCCTAAACCTAAAATACACACACAAACACACACTACCAGCACTACATCTATCTACTTACCTAGCCCTGACCCTAAACCTAAAATACAACACAAACACACACTACCAGCACTACATCTATCTACTTACCTAGCCCTGACCCTAAACCTAAAATACACACACAAACACACACTACCAGCACTACATCTATCTACTTACCTAGCCCTGACCCTAAACCTAAAATACACACACAAACACACACTACCAGCACTACATCTATCTACTTACCTAGCCCTGACCCTAAACCTAAAATACACACACAAACACACACTACCAGCACTACATCTATCTACTTACCTAGCCCTGACCCTAAACCTAAAATACACACACAAACACACACTACCAGCACTACATCTATCTACTTACCTAGCCCTGACCCTAAACCTAAAATACACACACAAACACACACTACCAGCACTACATCTATCTACTTACCTAGCCCTGACCCTAAACCTAAAATACACACACAAACACACACTACCAGCACTACATCTATCTACTTACCTAGCCCTGACCCTAAACCTAAAATACACACACTACTAGCACTACATCTATCTACCTACCTAGCCCTGACCCTAAACCTAAATTACACACACAAACACACACTACCAGCACTACATCTATCTACTTACCTAGCCCTGACCCTAAACCTAAAATACACACACAAACACACACTACCAGCACTACATCTATCTACTTACCTAGCCCTGACCCTAAACCTAAAATACACACACAAACACACACTACCAGCACTACATCTATCTATCTACTTACCTAGCCCTGAACCTAAACCTAAAATACACACACACACTCACATACACTACCAGCACTGCATCTATCTACTTACCTAGCCCTGACGCTAAACCTGAAATACACACACAAACACACTACCAGCACTACATCTATCTACTTACCTAGCCCTGACCCTAAACCTAAAATACACACACAAACACACACTACCAGCACTACATCTATCTACTTACCTAGCCCTGATCCTAAACCTAAAATACAACACAAACACACACTACCAGCACTACATCTATCTACTTACCTAGCCCTGACCCTAAACCTAAAATACACACACAAACACACACTACCAGCACTACATCTATCTACTTACCTAGCCCTGACCCTAAACCTAAAATACACACACAAACACACACTACCAGCACTACATCTATCTACTTACCTAGCCCTGACCCTAAACCTAAAATACACACACAAACACACACTACCAGCACTACATCTATCTACTTACCTAGCCCTGACCCTAAACCTAAAATACACACACAAACACACACTACCAGCACTACATCTATCTACTTACCTAGCCCTGACCCTAAACCTAAAATACACACACAAACACACACTACCAGCACTACATCTATCTACTTACCTAGCCCTGACCCTAAACCTAAAATACACACACAAACACACACTACCAGCACTACATCTATCTACTTACCTAGCCCTGACCCTAAACCTAAAATACACACACAAACACACACTACCAGCACTACATCTATCTACTTACCTAGCCCTGACCCTAAACCTAAAATACACACACAAACACACACTACCAGCACTACATCTATCTACTTACCTAGCCCTGACCCTAAACCTAAAATACACACACAAACACACACTACCAGCACTACATCTATCTACTTACCTAGCCCTGACCCTAAACCTAAAATACACACACAAACACACACTACCAGCACTACATCTATCTACTTACCTAGCCCTGACCCTAAACCTAAAATACACACACAAACACACACTACCAGCACTACATCTATCTACTTACCTAGCCCTGACCCTAAACCTAAAATACACACACAAACACACACTACCAGCACTACATCTATCTACTTACCTAGCCCTGACCCTAAACCTAAAATACACACACAAACACACACTACCAGCACTACATCTATCTACTTACCTAGCCCTGACCCTAAACCTAAAATACACACACAAACACACACTACCAGCACTACATCTATCTACTTACCTAGCCCTGACCCTAAACCTAAAATACACACACAAACACACACTACCAGCACTACATCTATCTACTTACCTAGCCCTGACCCTAAACCTAAAATACACACACAAACACACACTACCAGCACTACATCTATCTACTTACCTAGCCCTGACCCTAAACCTAAAATACACACACAAACACACACTACCAGCACTACATCTATCTACTTACCTAGCCCTGACCCTAAACCTAAAATACACACACAAACACACACTACCAGCACTACATCTATCTACTTACCTAGCCCTGACCCTAAACCTAAAATACACACACAAACACACACTACCAGCACTACATCTATCTACTTACCTAGCCCTGACCCTAAACCTAAAATACACACACAAACACACACTACCAGCACTACATCTATCTACTTACCTAGCCCTGACCCTAAACCTAAAATACACACACAAACACACACTACCAGCACTACATCTATCTACTTACCTAGCCCTGACCCTAAACCTAAAATACACACACAAACACACACTACCAGCACTACATCTATCTACTTACCTAGCCCTGACCCTAAACCTAAAATACACACACAAACACACACTACCAGCACTACATCTATCTACTTACCTAGCCCTGACCCTAAACCTAAAATACACACACAAACACACACTACCAGCACTACATCTATCTACTTACCTAGCCCTGACCCTAAACCTAAAATACACACACAAACACACACTACCAGCACTACATCTATCTACTTACCTAGCCCGGACCCTAAAGCTATAATACACACACAAACACACACACCAGGACTTTATCCATCTGCTTACCTAGCCCTGACCCTAAACCTAAAATACACTCACAAACACACAATACCAGCACTACATCTATCTACTTCCCTAGCCCTGACTCTAAACCTAAAATACACACACAAACACAAACTACCAGCACTACATCTATCTACTTACCTAGCCCTGACCCTAAACCTAAAATACACACACAAACACACACTACCAGCACTACATCTATCTACTTACCTAGCCCTGACCCTAAACCTAAAATACACACACAAACACACACTACCAGCACTACATCTATCTACTTACCTAGCCCTGACCCTAAACCTAAAATACACACACAAACACACACTACCAGCACTACATCTATCTACTTACCTAGCCCTGACCCTAAACCTAAAATACACACACAAACACACACTACCAGCACTACATCTATCTACTTACCTAGCCCTGACCCTAAACCTAAAATACACACACAAACACACACTACCAGCACTACATCTATCTACTTACCTAGCCCTGACCCTAAACCTAAAATACACACACAAACACACACACTACCAGCACTACATCTATCTACTTACCTAGCCCTGACCCTAAACCTAAAATACACACACAAACACACACTACCAGCACTACATCTATCTACTTATCTAGCCCTGACCATAAACCTAAAATACACACACACAAACACACACTACCAGCACTACATCTATCTACTTACCTAGCCCTGACCCTAAACCTAAAATACACACACAAACACACACTACCAGCACTACATCTATCTACTTACCTAGCCCTGACCCTAAACCTAAAATACACACAAACACACACTACCAGCACTACATCTATCTACTTACCTAGCCCTGACCCTAAACCTAAAATACACACACAAACACACACTACCAGCACTACATCTATCTACTTACCTAGCCCTGACCCTAAACCTAAAATACACACACAAACACACACTACCAGCACTACATCTATCTACTTACCTAGCCCTGACCCTAAACCTAAAATACACACACAAACACACACTACCAGCACTACATCTATCTACTTACCTAGCCCTGACCCTAAACCTAAAATACACACACAAACACACACTACCAGCACTACATCTATCTACTTACCTAGCCCTGACCCTAAACCTAAAATACACACACAAACACACACTACCAGCACTACATCTATCTACTTACCTAGCCCTGACCCTAAACCTAAAATACACACACAAACACACACTACCAGCACTACATCTATCTACTTACCTAGCCCTGACCCTAAACCTAAAATACACACACAAACACACACTACCAGCACTACATCTATCTACTTACCTAGCCCTGACCCTAAACCTAAAATACACACACAAACACACACTACCAGCACTACATCTATCTACTTACCTAGCCCTGACCCTAAACCTAAAATACACACACAAACACACACTACCAGCACTACATCTATCTACTTACCTAGCCCTGACCCTAAACCTAAAATACACACAAACACACACTACCAGCACTACATCTATCTACTTACCTAGCCCTGACCCTAAACCTAAAATACACACACAAACACACACTACCAGCACTACATCTATCTACTTACCTAGCCCTGACCCTAAACCTAAAATACACACACAAACACACACTACCAGCACTACATCTATCTACTTACCTAGCCCTGACCCTAAACCTAAAATACACACACAAACACACACTACCAGCACTACATCTATCTACTTACCTAGCCCTGACCCTAAACCTAAAATACACACACAAACACACACTACCAGCACTACATCTATCTACTTACCTAGCCCTGACCCTAAACCTAAAATACACACAAACACACACTACCAGCACTACATCTATCTACTTACCTAGCCCTGACCCTAAACCTAAAATACACACACAAACACACACTACCAGCACTACATCTATCTACTTACCTAGCCCTGACCCTAAACCTAAAATACACACAAACACACACTACCAGCACTACATCTATCTACTTACCTAGCCCTGACCCTAAACCTAAAATACACACACAAACACACACTACCAGCACTACATCTATCTACTTACCTAGCCCTGACCCTAAACCTAAAATACACACACAAACACACACTACCAGCACTACATCTATCTACTTACCTAGCCCTGACCCTAAACCTAAAATACACACACAAACACACACTACCAGCACTACATCTATCTACTTACCTAGCCCTGACCCTAAACCTAAAATACACACACAAACACACACTACCAGCACTACATCTATCTACTTACCTAGCCCTGACCCTAAACCTAAAATACACACACAAACACACACTACCAGCACTACATCTATCTACTTACCTAGCCCTGACCCTAAACCTAAAATACACACACAAACACACACTACCAGCACTACATCTATCTACTTACCTAGCCCTGACCCTAAACCTAAAATACACACACAAACACACACTACCAGCACTACATCTATCTACTTACCTAGCCCTGACCCTAAACCTAAAATACACACACAAACACACACTACCAGCACTACATCTATCTACTTACCTAGCCCTGACCCTAAACCTAAAATACACACACAAACACACACTACCAGCACTACATCTATCTACTTACCTAGCCCTGACCCTAAACCTAAAATACACACACAAACACACACTACCAGCACTACATCTATCTACTTACCTAGCCCTGACCCTAAACCTAAAATACACACACAAACACACACTACCAGCACTACATCTATCTACTTACCTAGTCCTGACCTTAAACCTAAAATATACATACACACACTACCAGCACTACATCTATCTACTTACCTAGCCCTGACCCTAAACCTAAAATACACACACAAACACACACTACCAGCACTACATCTATCTACTTACCTAGCCCTGACCCTAAACCTAAAATACACACACAAACACACACTACCAGCACTACATCTATCTACTTACCTAGCCCTGACCCTAAACCTAAAATACACACACAAACACACACTACCAGCACTACATCTATCTACTTACCTAGCCCTGACCCTAAACCTAAAATACACTCACAAAC
>NC_056733.1:984514294-984539294 GCF_019279795.1 Protopterus annectens
CTCAAAGCAAAATGAAATGTGTGAGAATAGCAGTAACATCGACTTCTCAAACAATATTATGTCATGAAAAAATATATATTTGTATATTTAAAAATGTTCAGTAATGGTTACTAAATAGTTAATTAATGGTGGTTTGTTATTGGCTGAGATTGAATATAAATATGACACAAGCTTGGCTGTTAAATTGTCTGATGAAGCGTGCATTTATTGAACACAAAAGCCCTCAGATCTTATTATCCTTGGATATAATAAAGTTTGTCGGTTCAACTCCATGGTTTCATCTTTGGATTTTGTTTTTATATTGTGCGTGTTTACTCCAACAGGTCCTTTGTCCTCGAGCTGCTTGTTTGGTTCCATGCCCATAAGTCTCACCAACCTAATGTCTAAGACAATAGACCACATCATTATCAAATTAATTAATAAAGATGTAGGCAATCTTCAAACCCTGGACATAAACCAGTTTGGGTTTGTTAAAAGCAGATCATGCTTTTTAAACCTAGCTTACCTTTTGAACAAGTCATCGAGGCATTGGAATCAGGCAAATCAGTTCATACTGCACACCTGAACTTGACCAAAGTGATCGAGGCATTGGACTCAGGCAAAACAGTTCACACTGCATACCAGGACTTGGCCAAAGTATTTCATACCACAGCACATTCCATATTTGGGCATAACTGATAAGCTGATCAAACTAAATGTAAACCCATATGTTACCGCTAGACAGAAAACTGGCAAACCAACACACCCTGGTCTGTTAGTGTTGGAGGTGCACTGTGCACCGAAAGAGTAGTCACTAGCAGTGTCCTCCACAGATATGCACTGGGACCTCTCCTCTTTAATATCTACATTGACCAACAGACCCTGGTCTATTAGTATTGGAGGTACACTGTGAAGCAAAAGAGTAGTTATTAGATTTATCCTCCACAGATATGCACTGGGATCACTCCTCTTTAGTATCTACGTTCAGCAACAGACCCCACTCTGTTAGTGTTGGAGGTGCACTGTGAACCAAAAGAGTAGTTACAAGCTGTGTCCTCCACAGATATGAACTGGGGCCACTTCTCTTTAGTATCTACGTTCAACAACAGACCCTGGTCTGTAAGCAGTGGAGGTGCACTGTGAACCAAATGAGTAGTTACTAACTGTGCCCTCCACAGATTTGCACTGGGACCACTCCACTTTAGTATCTACGTTCACCAACAGTCCCGCTCTATTATTGTTGGAGCTGCACTGTGAACCAAAAGAGTAGTTACTAGCTATGTACATCACAGATATGCACTGGGACCATTCCTCTTTAGTATCTATGTTCACCAACAGACCCCACTCTCTTAGCATTAGAGGTGCACTGTGAACCAAAAGGGTAGTTACTAGCTGCGTCCTCTACAGATATGCACTAGGACCAGTCCTCCTAAGTATCTATGTTCACCAACAGACCCTGGTCTGTTAGTGCTGGAGGTGCACTGTGCACCAAAAGAGTAGTTACTAGCTGTGTCCTCCACAGATATGCACTAGGGCCACTCGTTTTTAGAATCTACATTCACCAACAGACCCCACTCTGTTATTGTTGGAGGTTCACTGTGAACCAAAAGAGTACTTACTAGCTGTGTCCTCCAAAGATATGCATTGGGACAACTCCACTTTAGTATCTACGTTCACCAAGAGACCCGCTCTGTTAGTGTTGGAGGTGCACTGTGAACCAAAAGAGTACTTACTAGCTGTGTCCTCCACAGATATGCACTGGGACCACTCCATTTTAATATCTATGTTCACCAACAGCCCCACTCTATTATTGTTGGAGGTGCACTGTGAACAAAAGGAGTAGTTACTAGCTGTGTACTCCACAGATATGCACTGGGATCACTCCTCTTTAGTATATACATTCACCAACAGACCCCGCTCTGTTAGCGTTGAAGGTGCACTGTGAACCAAAAGAGTAGTTACTAGCTGTGTCCTCCATAGATATGTACTAGGACCACTCGTCCTTAGAATCTACATTCACCAAAAGACCCCACTCTGTTAGTGTTGCAGGTTCACTGTGAACCAAAAGAGTACTTACTAGCTGTGTCCCCCACAGATATGCACTGTGACCACTACTCATTAGTATTTATGTTCACCAATAGCCCCTGGTCTGTTAGTGTTGGAGGTGCACTGTGAACCAAAAGAGTAGTTACAAGCTGTGTCCTCCACAGATATACACTGGGACAACTCCTGGTTATTATCTACGCTCACCAACAGACCCACTCTATTAGTGTTGGAGGTTCACTGTGAAACAAAAGAGTAGTTACTAGCTGTGTCATCCACGGATATGCACTGGAACAGTCCACTTTAGTATCTATGTTCACCAACAGCCCTGCTCTATTAGTGTTGGAGGTGCACTGTGAACCAAAAGAGTAGTTACTAGCTGTGTACTCCACAGATATGCACTGGGACCACTCCTCTTTATTATCTATGCTCAACAACAAACCCTGCTCTATTAGAGTTGGAGGTTCACTGTGAACCAAAGGAGTAGTTACTAGCTTTGTCCTCCACAGATATGCACTTGGACCACTCCGCTTTAATATCTGCGTTCACCAACAAACCCCGCAATGGTACTGTGGGAGGTGCACTGTGAACCAAAAGAGTAGTTACTAGCTGTGTCCTCCACAGATATGCACTGGGACCACTCCTCTTTACTATCTACATACACCAATAGACCATGCTCTGTTAGCTTTAAAGGGATGCTGTGAACCAAAAGAGTATTTACTAGCTGTGGCCTCTACAGATATAAACTGGGACCAGTCCTCTTAAGTATCCATGTTCACCAAAAGACCCCGCTCTGTTAGCACTGGAGGTACACTGTGAACCAAAAGAGTAGTTAATAGCTGTGTCCTCCACAGATATGCACTGGGACCACTCCTCTTTGGTATCCATGTTCACCAACAGACCCCACTCTGTAGAGTTGGAGGTGCACTGTGAGCCAAAAGAGTAGTTACTAGCTGAGTCCTCAACAGATATGCACCTGAGACCACTCCTCTTTAGTATCTACGTTAACCAACAGACCCTGGTCTATTAGTGATGGAGGTGCACTGTGAACCACAAAAGTAGTTACTAGCTGTGTCCTCCACAGATATGCATTGTGACCACTCCTCTTTAGAATCTACGTTCACCAACAGACCCGGTCTATTAGTGTTAGAGGTGCACTGTGAACCAAAAGAGTAGTTACTAGCTGTGTCCTCCCCAGATATGCACTGGGACCACTTCACTTTACTATCTACATTCACCAACAGAACCTGGTCTGTTAGTGCTGGAGGTGCACTGTGAACCAAAAGAGGAGTTACTAGCTGTTTCCTCCACAGATATGCACTGGGACCACTCCTCTTTAGTATTTACATTCACCAAAAGACCCCGCTCTGTTAGTGGTGGAGGTTCATTGTGAACAAAAGAGTAGTTACTAGCTGTGTCCTCCACAGATATGCACTGTGACCTCTACTCTTTCGTATCTATGTTCACCAAGACACCATGGTCTGTTAGTGTTGGAGGTTCACTGTGAACCAAAAGAGTAGTTACTAGCTGTGTCCTCGACAGATGTGCACTGAGACCACTTCTTTTTAGTATCTATGCTCACCAACACACCCCGCTCTATTAGTGTTTGAGGTTCACTGTGAACCCAAAGAGCAGTTACTACCTGTGTCCTCCACAGACGTGCACTGGGACCACTCCTCTTTAATATCTACATTCACCAATAAACCCCGCTCTGTTAGCATCAGAGTTGCACTGTGAATCATCCTCCACAGATAAGCACCAGGACCACTCCTCTTTAGTGTCTACGTTCACCAACAGACCCAGCTCTGTTAGTGTTGGAGGTGCACTGTGAGCCAGAAGAGTAGTTACTAGCTGTGCCCTCCACAGATATGCACTGGGACCACCCCTCTTTAGTATCTACATTCACCAAAAGACCCCGCACTGTTAGTGTTGGAGGTGCACTGTGAACCAAAAGAGTAGTTACTAGCTGTGTCCTCCACAGATATGCACTGGGACCACTCCACTTTGCTATCAACATTCACCGAAATAATCTGGTCTGTTAGTATTGGAGGTGCAATGTGAACCAAAAGAGAAATTACTAGCTGTGTCCTCTACAGATATGCACTGGGACCACTACTCTTTAGTATCTAAGTTCACCAAGAGACTCCGCTTTATTACTGTTGGAGGTTCACTGTGAACCAAAAGAGTAGTTACTAGCTGTGTCCTCCACAGATATGCACTGGGACCACTCCTCTTTAGAATCTATGCTCACCAACAGACCCCACTCTATTAGTGTTGGAGATGCACTGTGAACCAAAAGAGTAGTTACTAGCTGTGTCCTCCACAGATATGCACTGGGACCACTCCTCTTTAGTATCTACATTCCCCCAAAAGACCCTGCTGTGTTAGTGTTGGAGGATCACTGTGAACCAAAAGAGTAGTTACTAGTTGTGTCCTCCACAGATATGCACTGAGCCACTCCTCTTTAATATCTACATTCATCAACAGACCCTGCTCTGTTAGCATCAGAGGTGCACTGTGAACCATCCTCCACAGATATGCACTGGGACCACTCCTCTTTAATATCTACATTCATCAACAGACCCTGCTCTGTTAGCATCAGAGGTGCACTGTGAACCATCCTCCACAGATATGCACTGGGACCACTCCTCTTTAATATCTACATTCATCAACAGACCCTGCTCTGTTAGCATCAGAGGTGCACTGTGAACCATCCTCCACAGATATTCACTGTGTGCACTCTACTTTAGTATCTACGTTCACCAGCAGACCAAGGTCTGTTAATGTTGGAGGTGCACTGTGTACCGAAAGAGTAGTTACTACCTGCGTTCTCCACAGATATGCACTTGGACCACTCCTCTTTAGTACTTACGTTCACAAACAGACCCCACTCTGCTAGTGTTGGAGGTGCACTGTGAACCAAAAGAGTAGTTACTAACTGTGTCCTCCACAGATATGCACTGGGACCAGACCTCTTTAGTATATATGTTCACCAACAGACATGGCTCTCTTAATGTTGGAGGTGCACAGTAGTTTTGTACTGTAAACAGTAGTACAATCCCTGTAGCCTCTTAATCCTCCTGTGCCCCCCAAAAAAAAAAATATATATATATATATATATATATATATATATATATATATATATATATATATTATTCATCTGCTCTTACTATAACTGTCTTAGTTGCTGTTCTGCGGGCTGTTTGTTCTTACTCTGCACTTATTACTGTTCGTTAGTAGCCTTCTAATTTAATGCTTTCTGCACTTGTTTTTATTCGTTTATTAATTTAATTGCATTTAATTAAACTGTATTTGCCGTGATATTGATATACGTGTGCTAGCCTGCACTGCATTTGAATTGTATTTACTGTTGTTTTTGCTGCTTTTCTGTTTAAAAAAAAAATCCTAGCTTATTTCCTGCCTTTCCTGTAATGTATCTAGTCCAGATACAGACTTACTGTATCCAGGACTGTTTGTAAGCTCTTGAGCCCCCCCAAGCCTTTCTGTGTTGGAGGGAAGCCTTCTAGCTTATCAGTGGGAGTGGTAAGCACTAGGTAGCCTATCTACCACAGGAAAAGAGGTTTCTGGCCCATAAATTATAGTTTATTGGCCGTTTGAGAAGCTTTTCCATCTCTTTCAACTTTCTGATTCAAAAGCCTGTGTTTGTGCTTGTTTCCTGCCTTTCCTGTTACTACTCTAGTCCAGGTACAGATTTGCTGTATCCAGGACTCTTTGTAAGCTTCTGAGCCCCCACAAGTCTTTCTGTGCTGGAGGGAAGCCTTCTAGCTTATCAGTGGGAGTGGTAAGCATCAGGTAGCCTATCTACCACGGGAAGAGTGGGTTTTGGCCCATAAATTGTAGTTTATTGGCCGTTTAAGCAGTTTTCCATCTCTTTCAACTTGCTGGCTTAAAAGCCTGTGTTTGCACTTGTTCCCCACCTTTTCTGTAACTAGTCTAGTCCAGGTACAGATATGCTGTATCCAGGACTCTTTGTAAGCTTCTGAGCCCCCCTCCCCCCCAAGCCTTCCTGTGTTGGAGGGGAAACCTTCCAGCTTATCAGTGGGAGTGGTAAGCACTAGGTAGCCTATCTACCACAAGAGGAGTGGTTCTGGCCCAGAAATTGTAGCTACTGGCTGTTTGGGCAGTTTTTCCCATCTCTTTCAACTTTCTGGTTTAAAAGCCGCACTTGCGCTTGTTTCCCACCTTTCCTGTTACTAGCCTAGTCCAGATACAGAGCTGCTATATCCAGGAGCTGCTGTATCCAGGACTGTTGGTAAGCTTCTGAGCCCTGCAAGCCTTTCTGTGTTGGAGGGAAGCCTTCTAGCTTATCAGTGGGAGTGGTAAGCACTAGGTAGCCTTTCTACCACAAGAGGAGTAGTTCTGGCCCAGAAATTGTAGATTTTTGGCCGTTTGGGCAGTTTTTTTTTCCATCTCTCTCAACTTTCTGGTTTTAAAGCCCGTGTTTGTTCTTGATCCCCACCTTTCTCGTAACTAGTCTAGTCCAGGTACAGATTTGCTATATCCAGGACTGTTTGTAAGCTTCTGAACCCCCCAAGCCCTTCTGTTGGAGTGCAGCCTTCTAGCTTATCAGTGGGAGTGGTAAGTACTAGGTAGCCTGTCTAACACAAGAGGAGTGGTTCTTGACCCAGGAATTGTAGTTTATTGACCATTCAGGAAGTTGTCCATCTCTTTCAACTTTCTGGTTTAAAAGACCACATCTGTACTTGTTTCCTATCTTTCCTGTAACTAACCTACTGGAAAGCACTAGAAAGCCTTAAACTGATATAAGCCTTCTAGCTTAAAAGAGAAACTTTGGAGTGATTGAGTATCAGTTTTCTGTATTTTCTTGCTGTACTTAACTGTTTTCCACCTAAATGCTGATTTTCCAGCACTTATTGTAATTTAAACGCTTGGTTTTTTTGTTCACATATTGTACTTATTTGACTGCCTGCACTTTTAAAAAGTTGTTTTTGTTTAAATAAATTGTTTAACTGTTGTAGGCTACACACTAAAGTGCAATAGCCTTTTCTGATCAGTTGTAGTCGTTTAAAGCTGTTTAAGTGTACTTTTTACTGTTTTTGCCTTATCTTTTAAAAAATAAATAAATAAATAAATTTCTTGTTTCCAGCCTTTCTAAGCTAGTATAGTCCAGTTTTCAGGCTAGTGCTGAATTCAGGGCTGTGTTACAAGTTTCTGAGTTGCCCATACCTTACTTGGAGAGAGGAAAGTTTCTCTGTTCACCTGTGAGAGAGGGGAACTTTGAGCAGCCATCTGTCCCTGGATGAGTGGTTCCAGCCCAGAAGTTAGTAGTTTAAAAAATGCGTTGCATGATTTTGTGTGCCGGGCAGTACCGGTTACGTGGGTTAAATTATTCCTGGCTCCACTAAGTCTCCTTCAGTTTTTCACTTGAAACTAGTCTAACTCTCAGCCTAAGCACTCAAAAAGCATCCTACAGTCCAGCACTTGCTCAGACCTAATAGCAAGCACTAATATACCCTTGACTGCCCAGCAGGGCAAGGCTCTTTATCCACCCCTCACCAACCAAGTGACTAAGCAGCTCACCCTACTATTCAGGCATGACCAAAGGGCAACTTCAGGTGTACTATCCAGTCCAGCTGGTGAATCTGGGTATCCTGAGGCAATGTTACAACTGCCTCATGTACACAGACAGCCCTCTCCTCCTACCACAAAACACTAACATATGTGAGAGATGTAATTATACAGCCAAACTGGAGGCTAAGGTATCTCCACCCAAGACTGGAACAGACAGTCATGAGGAGAAGGTTAACACTTGCACCACACCTCCAGCCTCACATAGACCTACTAAACCAGCACTGGCAAAAAATACACATAAATACACAAAATCATACTTGGAGGCTCTAAATAAAAACCTGCAAAAGCATCAGAGAGCTCCAAAGCAGACACCCACAAAACCTGCACCACCCGTCACAAACCAGACAACACATAAAACACAAAATCAATGTGCCGCACAATCACAGCCCTTAAGGCAAAATAACATACCAAACACAATAGCAATAGGCGACTCTATAGTCAGGCACACTGATGTCCCACTCACTAGGCTGGACAAGGAGAAGGTTACTGTTAGCTGCCTGTCAGGAGCCAGAATCTACCACATAGCACAAGCACTCAGGTCACTCCAGAACAAGTACAAATATGACTCTGTCATTGTTCATGTTGGTGTGAACGACCTGAGCCATACCTCCCTGGACTACATGAAAAGAGACATGGATGAGCTTTCTGATCATGTAGCCCAGGCGGGTATGACCCTGTACTTGAGTAGCATCCTGCCCTCACCAAGACTGATACCTTAGTATAAAGAAAAAATGATCAATTTCAACAATTGGCTAAGCTTCTGGTGTCATTCAAAGGGGATCCAGTGTCTGTCAGCCTGGGATGACATGCTCGACAAGCCGCATTGCTTCGCAAGAGATGGCTTGCACCTGTCACCCCTTGGCTTTCGAATACTGGCCAAGGTGCCTGCTGCCCCCATAGTGCCTTTTTTAGGCAGGGCTCAAAATTCAAACCCACCTCCATAAACAGCACAAGTAAAACACTGAGGGTTATGCTACTCAACACCAGGAGTTTAAATCTCAAAATGCATGCACTCAAAGCACTCCTAAGTATGGAGAACGTAGACATCTGTGCAGTAAGTGAGACCTGGTTCAAGGCTCCAGACAGCACTCTAGCACTACTGGGCTACAACTCATACCACGCATTTCGGCCACAAAACACGGACCGAAACACAAAAGTAGGGGGTGTATCCATATTCATCAAGGATACCCACACCTCCAGGTTAGTGGTGTAGCATGATACCTCTGAGACCATCCATGTGCAACTAACATTGGGCAAATCTGCAATGCAAATTGTGGCCTGCTACAGATCACCCTCCATGACCCAGGACCACCACTCCTCCTTTCTAGACACTGGAAAACATGAAGGTCCTACTGAACACCCTGATCTTGGGAGATTTCAATTACCCTACCATTAACTGGGAAAACTACTTGAGTACAAACTCCCAGGCTCAGCGCTTCCTGGAATTTATCAACTCAAATGTCCTGGATTAGCTGGTAAACTCCCCTACCAGAGGCCACAACATATTGGACCTGGTCATCACCAACATGGGTGACAAGTGCTCCATACTGGAAGTCAACCCGTCACTGGTTAGATCAGACCATAAACTAATCACCCTGGATGTCCACACCCCACCACCACCCATAACCAAGGAAACTACAGTGAAAAACTTTTCTAAAGCAAACTTCACCTTACTTAAGTCAGAGGTGGTAAGTGTCACAGCCCCCATGCTAAAGGATAACACTGCCCAAGATGCAGAATCCTTTACAATTGCACTCTATGAGCACCTACAAGGATGCATGGATCATGCCATCCCTAGCAAAACCAAGACTCACTCCCCTAAGAGAAGGAAACCAGTCTGGTGCACCCCTGCCATAAACAGGTTGTACAACAAAAGGAGGAAACTAGTTCAGAAAAAAAGCAAACCCGAAGAAGGAAAGACATCCCTGATCAGTATCAGTAAGACACTAAGATCCCTCATAAAATCATCCAATGCTAACTTCAAAAGAAAAATAGCCAAGGACTCGAAAGATAACCACAAAGCCTTCTTTAGCTATGTCAAAAATCTAAGTGGCAACTCGCAGATATGCTATGAGATAGTGCAAAATAGCACAAAATATACTGAACCTACTGATATTGCCAACATACTGGCAGATAGAGTCAGTGCAAACTTTACCTCCCTGTCACTTTCAAAAGGGCCCACAACAATACCGGAAAAGTGTAGTGTCCCGGAAATCACAGAAGCACAGGTGAAAACAGCCCTTTCAAAAGCCAAAAACACAGCATCAATGGGGCCAGATGGTGTCCCAGGCTGCGTCTTGCATGAACTACAGAACGAACTAACCCCCCACCTAAACATGCTGTTCAACCTCAGCCTCTCCACAGGCTACATGCCCATAGAATGGCGCACAGCAATGGTTATTCTGCTCCACAAAGGAGGAGCCACAACTGACCCTGGTAACTATCGCCCCATAAGCCTGACTAGCCTGGTCTGCAAGGCTATGGAGCGCATCATCATGGAACTCATTAACAAAGACATTGGGAACCTCCAAACACTTGACACAACCAAGTCTGGCTTTGTTAATGGCAGATCATGCCTACTAAACCTGGTTGACTTCTTTGAGACAGTTATCAAGGCCATAGATAAGGGAAAGGTGGTTCACACAGCCTACCTTGATCTCGCCAAGGCGTTCGACACCATTCCTCACTCAGGTATTATAAAAAAACTCACCAACCTGAACATAAACCCCTACATCACAAGATGGTTGCCAACTGGCTTACAGACAGAACTCACATGGTAAGAATAGCGGGCTCCAGGTCTGACTCTAAACCAGTCACAAGTGGTGTCCCACAAGGCACAGTTCTGGGACCCCTACTGTTCGGCATATATTTCTCAGAAGTACAGGCAAACACAGGAGGACTATGGCTAACCAAGTTCACTGATGACTGCAAACTGGGAGCCATAATTGACTCTCCGGCTGATGCAGACATCCTCCAAAAAGGCCTTACTGAGACAGACACCTGGTGTCAAAGTCATGGCCTCAAGCTAAATGCCAAAAAATGCATAGTCATCCCGTTTGGGAAAAACAAAACACCCATGAATTACCACATAGGCGGCAGCCCCCTTAATACAGAAGAGGTAATAAGAGATCTGGGGACCCAGGTAGATAGTAATCTCTCCTTTGACAATCATATTGTCAAAGTAGTTAGGAAATCCTTCTATGTGGCTCATCTAATTACTAAAGGGTTCACACCTAGAAATAAAGAGGTTATAGTGCCCCTCTACTCGTCACTCATCAGACCCATCATAGAGTACGATGCCCCATTTGGGATGTACCTCACAAGACACTTCCAGCAGCTTGAAAGACCACAAAAGCACCTCACCAAGAGGATTACTGGCCTCAAACATATGTCCTATGCATCCCGACTGAAAAAACTCTGGCTGTAGTCAGTGGCATATCGGTTACTCAGAGGTGATCTCTGCTTGACTTACAAAGCCATGTCCAACTCAGAATTGATGGACATGCTCCACCTAAAGAAATCCAAGTCACTGCGAGCCACTCGCTCTAGTGAGCTAAACCTCACCAGAACAATAAATAGAACATGCTGGAGGGATAGATTCCTGTCACAGAGACTCCCCATGCTTTGGAACAAAATTCCTAACAACACTAGGCAGAGCCCCTCACTAACACTCTTAAAGAGAAGCCTTGATGAGTGGATGGGTAACAGAAAGTACACCCCTGGGATCAATTCATTGGCTCTGCTTGACAGAGGCTCAGTTAATTAATCAATGGGGCGGTGAAAGCTGACACACTCTGGCTAGGCTTATAAATGCCCTCAGGCAGATAGCCTAGTACCTACCTATGAACCTATAAAGTTGGTGGTTCACTGTGAAACAAAAGAGTAGTTACTAGCTGTGTCCTCCACAGATATGCACTGGGACCATTCCTCTTTAGAATCTATGCTCACCAACAGACCCCACTCTATTAGTGTTGGAGATGCACTGTGAACCAAAAGAGGAGTTACTAGCTGTGTCCTCCACAGATATGCACTGGGACCACTCCTCTTTAGTATCTATGTTCACCAACAGACCCCACTCTGTTAGCATTGGAGGGTCACTGTGAAACAAAAGAGTAGTTACTAGCTGTGTCCTCCACAGATATGCAATGGGACCAGACCTCTTTAGTATGTATGTTTAACAGTCCCCGCTCTGTTGATGTTGGAGGTGCACTGTGAACCAAAAGAGGAGGTACTAGCTGTGTCCTCCACAGATATGCACTGGGACCACTCCTCTTTAGTATCTATGTTCACCAACAGACCCTGGTCTGTTAGCGTTGGAGGTGCAGTGTGATGCAAAAGAGTAGATACTAGCTGTGCCATCTACAAATAAGCACTGGGACCAGTCCTCTTAAGTATCTATGTTCCCGAAATGACCCTGGTCTGTTAGTGTTAGAGGTGCACTGTGAACCATAGAGTAGTTACTAGCTGTGTCCTCCACAGATATGCACTAGGACCACCCCACTTTAGTATCTACATTCGCAACACACCCTGGTCTGTTAGTGTTGGAGGTGCACTGTGAACCAAAAGAGAATTTACTAGCTGTGTCCTCCACAGATATGCACTGGGACCACTCCTCTTTAGTATCTATGCTCACTTATCTAGGCATTTTCTCAAGGGATAAAATCCAACTCACAGTAGAATTTATGGAACTTGTACTGAGACACAACTATATAATGTTTGAAGGGGAATACTATGTACAAGTCAAAGGAGTAGCAATGGGGGCAGCATGTGCCCCCATATTTTCCAACATTTATTTGAGTGATTGGGAAGACGAACACATTTTTGGCAATAATAGGTACCAGCTAGTCTCATGTTACTATCGGTTCTTGGATGACATTTTTTTGATTTGGAAGGGGAATAGAAAAGAATTAGAAACTTTTATGATGGATTGAAACTCTAGGAGCAATGAATTAAAATTTACACACACAGTGGAATCATGTAAGATAGCCTATTTAGACACTCTTATTACAGTGGATCAAGGAAAGATGAAAAGTAAAATATATAGGAAGGATACATTTAGTAATGGCTACTTAGAATATAGTAGTTCCCACCCCACCAATCAGAAAAGAAGTATAATCAAGGGACAATGTATAAGGGCAGCAAGGATGACATCCGACTATGATGATTTTGTCAGTGAACTAAGCATTATAGGTGACATGTTTATTCAAAGAGGATATCCTAAGGGGCTAGTGAAGGATGTGACTAGTTATGTGCTAAAAGAATGGGGTAAAAAGTATGTACCCCTGTTAGGAAAAGGACCCCTAGCACACACACATAGTTCGGAAGCCGACAATAGGGGGACAGATGTCAGTTATACGAGAGCATGTATTCTGCAGCACACCCCTTGGACTGCAAATATTAAAAGAATTATCAAGGAGAACTGGAATATATTAAAGACGGACATGAAAATAATAGAAATTGTGGGAGACATACCTCGGTTTGTATCCAGAAATGGGGATAATTTAAAAAGAGAACTAGAAAGAAAAATGCAAACATCAAATAATGATAAAGTCAAAATTGGAACAACTAAATGCGGCACCTGCAACCAGTGCAGGTACATATGCACTAACAACAGCATTAAACTAGAAAATGTCACCAAGACGGTGATATATTTTAAGAAAGGGAATTGTAGGACCACCCATGTGGTCTACTTAGCCATGTGCTCAAACTGACACTGCTATTATGTAGGAAAGACAGATAGGACCTTAAGACAAAGGATATATGATCATTATTATTGCATTAAGAAGAAAGATGTCAAAAATGCCCTGTGGAGGCATATGCATGAAAGTACTAAATGCAAATTGTTTTATTTTGCCATACTAGATATAGCCTCAGTAAACCCCAGGGGAGGGGATGTAAGGAAAAAACTGGGTGAGTTAGAGACTAGATGGCAACTAAAACTGAATGCATCTACCCCACCAGGACTTAATGACCATATTTCTGTGAAGCCAATTTTAGCTAGTAATATGTAGAAAGTTAAATGGCTTTACCAATGCATAGGACCTGCAAGGGCTTTGTTTCGAAGTACCTGGTTAGGGATGATATTTTCAATATTTTTAATAAGGTTTATGAACTTTTTCATAAAAATCCCACTTAGAGCAATGGGTATATATGTATTAGGATTAATCTTTGTCATAATATAATATAATATATATTTTATTCATTTGTTGTACACACACAGAGAGATGCATCTTCATTCTTTAGATACACAGCACAATATACAAAGACAACATTGGCAAATGTTTTTAATGTTTTTTAATGTATATGGTTCGCATATTATGTGTTTTTAACAGGAAAGCTTTTTTAAAATAAGTATTAAAGTATAGTACATTTATATAGCACTAGCACTTTAAAAATTAGGCATGTAATTAATTAATTATTTAATCAATCAAGTATGACTCTTATATAAAGTGTTGGCCAAAGGGCAGTTCTTTGTTCTGATGAAATCTAGATATGTTTAGATGAAAGCGCTCAACAAAACTTAATAAAGACGAAGTATTTTTTTGTATTCAACAGTGACTTTTTGAGTCTAGAATCCACCTACAGAGAAATAGCATCTGTTTGTTTCCTTCATAAGTATCTATGTTCACCAAATGACCTGGGTCTGTTAGTGTTGGAGGTGCACTGTGAACCAAAAGAGTAGTTACTAGCTGTGTCCTCTACAGATATGCACTGGGACCAGACCTCTTAAGTATCCATGTTCACCAACAGACCCTGGTGTGTTAGTGTTGAGGTGCACTGTGAACCAAAAGAGGAGGTACT
Organism: Protopterus annectens; assembly: GCF_019279795.1. Lineage (NCBI taxonomy): Eukaryota > Metazoa > Chordata > Ceratodontiformes > Protopteridae > Protopterus > Protopterus annectens. The sequence continues at coordinate 984,528,731 of NC_056733.1, forward strand.
AGCTGTGTCCTCCACAGATTTGCAATGGGACCACTCCTCTTTAATATCTACATTCACAAATAGACCCTGGTCTGATAGTGTTGGAAGTGCACTGTGAACCAAAACAGTAGTTACTAGTGATGTCCTCCACAGATATACACTGGGACCACTCCTCTTTAGAATCTAAGCTCACGAACAGACTCATTCCATTAGTGTTGGAGGTTCACTGTGAACCAAAAGAGTAGTAACTAGCTGTGTCCTCCACAGATATGCACTGTGACCACTACTATTTACTATCTAACTTCACCAACAGACCATGGTCTGTTAGTGTTGGAGGTGCAATGTGAAAAAACGAGGAGTTACTAGCTGTGTCCTCCACAGATATGCACTGGGACAACTCCACTTTTGTATCTACGTTCACCAAGAGACTCACTCTGTTAGTGTTGGAGGTGCACTGTGAACCAAAAGAGTAGTTACTAGCTGTGTCCCCCACAGATATGCACTGGGACCACTCCACTTTAGTATCTACCCTCACCAACACACCCTGCTCTATTAGTTTTGGAGGTTCACTGTAAACCAAAAGAGTAGTTACTAGCTGTGTCCCGACAGATATGCACTGGGACTACTCCTCTTTAGTACCTATGTTCACCAACAGACTCCATTCTGATAGTGTTGAAGGTTCACTGTGAAACAAAAGAGGAGTTACTAACTGTGTCCTCCACAGATATGCACTGGGACCACTCCTCTTTAGTATCTATGCTCACCAACAGACCCTGCTCTATTAGTGTTTGAAGTTAACGGTGAACCAAATGAGTAGTTACTAGCTGTGTCCTCCACAGATATGCACTGGGACCACTCCTCTTTACTATCTACATTCACCAACAGAATCTGGTCTGTTAGTGTTGGAGGTGCACTGTGAACCAAAAGAGAAGTTACTAGCTGTGTTCTCCTCAGGTATGCACTGAAACCACTCCTCCTTAGTATTTATGCTCATCAACTGACCCTAGTCTGTTAGGCTTGGAGGTGCACTGGGAACCAAAAGAGTAGCTGCTAGCTGTGTCCTCCACAGATATGCACTGGGGCCACTCCTCTTTAGAGTCTACGCTCACCAAAAGACCCACTCTATTAGGGTTGGAGGTTCACTGTGAACCAAAAGAGTAATTACTAGCTGTGTCCTCCACAGATATGCACTGGGACCACTTCACTTTACTATCTACATTCAGCAACAGAACCTGGTCTGTTAGTTTTGGAGGTGTAATGTGAACCAAAAGAGAAGTTACTAGCTGTATCCTCCACAGATATGCTCTGAGACCACTTCTCTTTAATATCTATGCTGACCAAGTGGCCCTGATCTGTTAGTGTTGGAGGTGCACTGTGAACCAAAAGAGTAGTTACTAGCTGTGTCCTCCACAGATATGCACTGGGACCACTCCTCTTTAGTATCTATGTTCACCAAGAGACCCCACTCTATTACTGTTGGAAGTTCACTGTGAACCAAAAGAGTAGTTACTAGCTGTGCCCTCCACAGATTTGCACTGGGACCACTCCTCTTTAGAATCTACGTTCACCAACAGAACCACTCTATTAGTGTTGGAGGTTCACTGTAAACCAAAAGAGTAGTCACCAGCTGTGTCCTCCACAGATAAGCAATGGGTCCACTACTCTTTATTATCTACGTTGACCAACAGACCCCGCTGTATTACTGTTGGAGGTGCACTGTGAACCAAAAGAGTAGTTACTACCTGTGTCCTCCACAGGTATGCACTGAAACCACTCCTCCTTAGTATCTATGTTTACCAACAAACCCCGCTCTGGTAGTGTTGGAGGTGCACTGTGAACCAAAAGAGTAGCTACTAACTGTGTCCTCCACAGATATGCACTGGGACCACTTCATCTTACTATCTACATTCACCAACAGAACCTGGTCTGTTAGTGTTGGAGGTGCACTGTGAACCAAAGGAGTAGTTACTAGCTGTGTCCTCTACAGATATGTACTGGGACCACTCCTCTTTAGTATCTATGTTCACCAAGAGACCCCGCTCTATTACTGTTGGAGGTTCAATGTGAACCAAAAGAGTAGTTACTAGCTGTGTCTTCCACAGATTTGTACTGGGACCATTACTCTTTATTATCTATGCTCACCAACAGACCCCAATCTATTAGAGTTGGAGGTTCACTGTGAACCAGAAGAGTAGTTACCAGCTGTGTCCTCCACAGATATGCACTTGGGCCACTCCTCTTTAATATCTAATGTCACCAACAAAGACAGCTCTGTTAGTGTTGGAGGTGCACTGTGAACCAAAAGAGTAGCTAATAGCTGTGTCCTCCACAGATATGCACTGTGACCACTTCACTTTACTATCTACATTCACCAACAGAACCTGGTCTGTTAGTGTTGGAGGTGCACTGTGAACCAAAGGAGTAGTTACTAGCTGTGTCCTCCACAGATATGCACTGGGACCACTCCACTTTAGTATCTATGTTCACCAAGAGACTCCGCTCTATTACTGTTGGAGGTTCACTTTGAACTAAAAGAGTAGTTACTAGCTATGTCCTCCACAGATTTGTACTGGGACCACTACTCTTTAGTATCTATGCTCACCAACAGACCCCACTCTATTAGAGTTGGAGGTTCACTGTGAACCAAAAGAGAAGTTACTAGCTGTGTTCTCCACAGGTATGCACTGAAACCACTCCTCCTTAGCAGCTATGTTCACCAACTGACCCTGGTCTGTTATCGTTGGAGGTTCACTGTGAACCAAAAAAGAAGTTACTAGCTGTGTCCTCCACAGATATGCACTGGGACCACTTCACTTTACTATTTACATTCACCAACAGAACCTGGTCTGTTAGTGTTGGAGGTGCAATGTGAACCAAAAGAGAAGTTACTAGCTGTGTCCTCCACAAACATGCTCTGAAACCACTCCTCTTTAGTTTCTATGCTCACCAAGTGGCCCTGATCTGATAGAGTTGGAGGTGCACTGTGAACCAAAAGAGTAGTTACTAGCTGTGCCCTCCACAGATTTGCACTGGGACCACTCTTCTTTAGTATATATGTTGACCAACAGACCCTGCTCTATTAGTGTTGGAGGTGCACTGTGAACCAAAAGAGTAGTTACTAGCTGTGTCCTCCAAAGATATGCACTGGGACCACTCCTCTTTAGTATTTATATTCACCAACAGACCCCGCTCTGTTAGCATTGGAGGGTCACTGTGAAACAAAAGAGTAGTTACTAGCTGTGTCCTCCACAGATATGCACTGGGAACAGACCTCTTAAGTATCTATGTTCACAAACAGACCCTGGTCTATTAGTGTTGGAGGTGCACTGTGAACCAAAAGAGGAGTTACTAGCTGTGTCCTCCACAGATATGCACTGGGACCACTCCTCTTTAGTATCTATGTTCACCAACAGACCCTGGTATGTTAGCATTGGAGGTGCAGTGTGATGCAAAAGAGTAGATACTAGCTGCACCATCTACAAATTAGCACTGGGACCAGTCCTCTTAAGTATCTATGTTCCCGAAATGACCCTGGTCTGTTAGTGTTAGAAGTGCACTGTGAACCATAGAGTAGTTACTAGGTGTGTCCTCCACAGATATGCACTAGGATCACCCCACTTTAGTATCTACATTCAGCAACACACCCCGGTCTGTTAGTGTTGGAGGTGCACTGTGAACCATAAGAGAATTTACTAGCTGTGTCCTCCACAGATATGCACTGGGACCACTCCTCTTTCGTATCTATGCTCACCAACAGACCCGCTCTATTAGTGTTGGAGGTTTACTGTGAACCAAAAGAGTTGTTACTAGCTGTGTCATCTACAAATATGCACTCTGACCAGTCCTCTTAAGTATCTATGTTCACCAAATGACCTGGGTCTGTTAGTGTTGGAGGTGCACTGTGAAGCAAAAGAGGAGGTACTAGCTGTGTCCTCTACAGATATGCACTGGGACCACTCCTCTTTAGTATCTATGTTCACCAACAGACCCTGGTGTGTTAGTGTTGAGGTGCACTGTGAACCAAAAGAGGAGGTACTAGCTGTGTCCTCCACAGATTTGCAATGGGACCACTCCTCTTTAATATCTACATTCACAAATAGACCCTGGTCTGATAGTGTTGGAAGTGCACTGTGAACCAAAACAGTAGTTACTAGTGATGTCCTCCACAGATATACACTGGGACCACTCCTCTTTAGAATCTAAGCTCACGAACAGACTCATTCCATTAGTGTTTGAGGTGCACTGTGAACCATAAGAGAATTTACTAGCTGTGTTCTCCACAGATATGCACTGGGACCACTCCTCTTTAATATTTATGTTGACCAAGAGACCCCGTTCTGTTAATGTTGGAGGTTCACTGTGAACCAAAAGAGTAGTAACTAGCTGTGTCCTCCACAGATATGCACTGTGACCACTACTATTTACTATCTAACTTCACCAACAGACCATGGTCTGTTAGTGTTGGAGGTGCAATGTGAAAAAACGAGGAGTTACTAGCTGTGACCTCCACAGATATGCACTGGGACAACTCCACTTTTGTATCTACATTCACCAAGAGACCCGCTCTGTTAGTGTTGGAGGTGCACTGTGAACCAAAAGAGTAGTTACTAGCTGTGTCCTCTACAGATATGCACTGGGACGAGACCTCTTAAGTATCTATGTTCACCAACAGACCCTGGTCTGTTAGTGTTGGGGGTGCACTGTGAACCAAAAAAGTAGTTACTAGCTCTATCCTCCACAGATATACACTGGCACCACTCCTCTTTAGAATCTAAGCTCACCAACAGACCTAATCTATTAGTGTTGGAGGTGCACTGTGAACCAAAAGAGTAGTTACTAGCTGTGTCCTCCAAGATATGCACTGGGACCACTCCACTTTAGTATCTACCCTCACCAACACACCCTGCTCTATTAGTTTTGGAGGTTCACTGTAAACCAAAAGAGTAGTTACTAGCTGTGTCCCGACAGATATGCACTGGGACTACTCCTCTTTAGTACCTATGTTCACCAACAGACTCCATTCTGATAGTGTTGAAGGTTCACTGTGAAACAAAAGAGGAGTTACTAACTGTGTCCTCCACAGATATGCACTGGGACCACTCCTCTTTAGTATCTATGCTCACCATCAGACCCTGCTCTATTAGTGTTTAAAGTTAACGGTGAACCAAAAGAGTAGTTACTAGCTGTGTCCTCCACAGATATGCACTGGGACCACTCTTCTTTACTATCTACAGTCACCAACAGAACCTGGTCTGTTAGTGTTGGAGGTGCACTGTGAACCAAAAGAGAAGTTACTAGCTGTGTTCTCCTCAGGTATGCATTGAAACCACTCCTCCTTAGTATTTATGCTCATCAACTGACCCTGGTCTGTTAGGGTTGGAGGTGCACTGGGAACCAAAAGAGTAGCTGCTAGCTGTGTCCTCCACAGATATGCACTGGGACCACTCCTCTTTAGAATCTACGCTCACCAACAGACCCGCTCTATTAGGGTTGGAGGTTTACTGTGAACCAAAAGAGTAATTACTAGCTGTGTCCTCCACAGATATGCACTGGGACCACTTCACATTACTATCTACATTCAGCAACAGAACCTGGTCTGTTAGTGTTGCAGGTGCAATGTGAACCAAAAGAGAAGTTACTAGCTGTATCCTCCACAGATATGCACTGGGACCACTCCTATTTAGTATCTACGTTCACCAACAGCCCCGCCTTATTAATGTTGGAGGTGCACTGTGAATAAAAAGAATAGTTACAAGCTGTGTCCTCCACAGATATGCACTGGGACCACTTCACTTTACTATCTACATTCACCAACAGAACCTGGTCTGTTAGTGTTGGAGGTGCACTGTGAATGAAAAGAGAAGTTACTAGCTGTGTCCTCCAAGATATGCACTGGGTCCATTCCTCTTTAGTATCTATGTTCACCAAGAGACTCCGCTCTATTACTGTTGGAGGTTCAGTGTGAACCAAAAGAGTAGTTACTAGCTGTGCCCTCCACAGATTTGCACTGGGACCACTCCTCTTTAGAATCTATGCTCACCAACAGAACCACTCTATTAGTGTTGGAGGTTCACTGTAAACCAAAGGAGTAGTTACAGCTGTGTCCTCCACAGATATGCACTGGGTACACTACTCTTTATTATCTATGTTGACCAACAGAACCCACTGTATTACTGTTGGAGGTGCACTGTGAACCAAAAGAGTAGTTACTACCTGTGTCCTCCACAGATATGCACTGAGACCACTCATCTTTAGAATCTATGCTCACCAACAGACCTCACTATATTAGTGTTGGTGGTGCACTGTGAACCAAAAGAGTAGTTACTAGCTGTGTCCTCCACAGATATGTACTGGGACCACTACTCTTTAGTATCTATGCTCACCAACAGACCCCGCTCTATTAGAGTTGGAGGTTCACTGTGAACCAGAAGAGTAGTTACTAGCTGTGTCCTCCACAGATATGCACCTGGACCACTCCTCTTTAATATCTACTTTCACCAACAAAGACTGCTCTGTTAGTGTTGGAGGTGCACTGTCAACCAAAAGAGTAGTTACTACCTGTGTCCTCCACAGATATGCACTGAGACCACTCCACTTTATCATCTATGCTTACCAACAGACCCCTCCATATTAGTGTTGGAGGTTCACTGTGAACCAAAAGGGTAGTTGCTAGCTGTGTCCTCCACAGATATGCACTGGGACCACTCCTGTTTAGTGTCTACGCTCACCAACAGACCCCGCTGTATTAGTGTTGGAGGTTAGCTGTGAACCAAAAGGGTAGTTACTATCTGTGTCCTCCACAGATATGCACTTGGAACACTCCCCTTTATTTTATTTATTTTTATTTTTATTTTTTATTTTATTTTACATTTGTTGACCGGGCTAGTCCAATTGGATCATTGTCCATTTTCAGTGGAGGCCCGGGGAGAAAAGCTCCACAGATTAAAGCATGTTTATAGAAATACATGTAAAAAAACACTTATGATATAGGCAAAGAGCAATAATACAAGGAAATTAGTTCAGGTCAGGTGATGCTATTCTAATAACAAATAGATAATACTAACTATGTAATACAAATTATGTAATTAAAACATGAAAATAAAAATAATAATGTTTTTTTTTTTTTTTTTTGTAGTAACAGTAGAATCATAATGTTATTTATGATTTGAGAGAGAGATTGGAGTGTTAAATAAAATGCAAATATAGTTGAAAGATGAAAGTAGGTTAGTCTGGATTGGTACAAGAGCAGAGCCAGAAGTTATTCAGATGTGAAAGAAGTTGCTTCTTAAAGAAAGGAAAAGTGGCTAGAGAGGAGATATGTAAGGGAAGGTTATTCCATATTTTGCCAACTGAGTTGGAGAAAAGGCAGTTCCCTGCAGAGTTTGAAATTCTGGTCATGTTAACTTGTAGCTTTTGGGAGGAGCGTAGTTGTTTTTTATACATTAGTACATTAGTATATACATTCACCACAGACCCTGGTCTGTTTGTTTTGGAGGTGCACTGTGAACCAAAAGAGGAGTTGCTAGCTTTGTCCTCCAGAGATATGCACTGGGACCACTCCTCTTTAGTATCTATGTTTAGCAACAGACCCTGGTCTGATAGCATTGGAGGTGCACTTTGAACCAAAAGAGTAGTTACTAGCTGTGTCCTTTACAGATATGCACTGTGAACACTCCACTTTAGTATCTAGGTACAACAACAGTCCTGCTCTGTTAGTGTTGGAGGTGCAATGTGAACCAAAAGAGGAGGTACTAGCTGTGTCCTCCACAGATATACACTGGGACCAGTCCAATTTAGTATCTACTTCACTGACATAAAGGCTGACACAAAGGGTTTATAGCTAATGAAGTTTGCTGATGACTGATAACAGAGAGATGTCCTAAACACCCCTACTGACTTTTGGATTCTTCAGGAGGGCCTAACACACACTAACAATGACACTTACACCAGTCCTCATACTAAACATGAATTAATGCAGCATTGTGTCCTTTGGCAAAACCAGGCACTCAGGTTCCCACAACAAAGGAAAATCCCCCTCAGTCATTAGAGACTCGGGCTGTTTCATTGATAGTGAAGTCTCCTTTAACCAGCACATAAACACTGTTTATAGGAAGTATTTTTATGTAGCCAGACTGATATATTCAGGATCGATGGAAGTCATCATCCCTTTCTATCTCTGCCTTTGAGATCAGCTATAGAGTAGAATGTTGCCTTTGGTTGGTACTTACCTAAGCACATGACCCAGCTTGAGATGTTGCAATTAGAAGGAAGAAAGCAAAAACTAACTCAGAAGAAAAAGCAATCGATTGATTTGGTTAATGTCTATACTATAGAGAGACTATGTATTAACAGCTACACTGGTCTGTTATCGAACACACAGATTACAGGGAGCAGTAACACTGTTAATCACAAAATATTCTGTCTACAGAAAATGGCATCATTTTCCCAACAAAGAAGGTAGAAAACAAGAGACAAGGGGCAAAGTGGCATTCTAAAAGAAATCAGAACTGCAGCTGGAAGGATTAAAGAACGTTAATCTAAGAAAATAAGACCGAAGTTGTCAAAATGGCTCCTACTGCGGAACTACAAAGGTAGCTAGATGAAAATTGCATGCTTACAAATGAAATAAGCTGTGAAAACAATGCGATTAATAAGACTCATGGTGATGTTGATCATTCTTTTATAATATTTGATAGGGCAGACATTATTGAATTAGAAGTGAGAGATTATTCAGATCTCATCAGAATTCAATTATTAGAGGAACTGTTATTTATATTTGCAAAGAAGATAATGAACATTGAATAGTGAAGTGATTGCCAAGATTAAAAACACATGATGTGAGAAGGGCCTTAGAATGCATTAATGCAAGGAATTATGGAGCTGTTTTGAGTCATGTTGATTCAAATGATCTTGTCTTCAAAGACTAATCGACAGTTAGTAGGAAATTTACAGCCCTGCAAGATAGCATAGCTTGCAATATTTGACTATTACAAGTCAGAATTTTTGCCAGATGAAAGCTGTAACAGTTCACAGAGAGCAAGATTAAGTATGTCATTGTAAATTTAACATGGGATCATGTGACAAGGCTACAGATAGTTCACTGGATCATAAGCTTTGAATGATCCTATGAACCTATAAGGGTGATGTAGTTCTGGGACTCATTAAGGTACTTACAATACGTTTTGCTTGCTCCTTCAAGCTCACTAAATGCTTGTCTGTAGCCATCAGTTTTGCCACCAGGGTTTTTATTCAGTTTCTCCATAGTACACTTTGGCATTGTAAACACTTTATTAGAAGACAGACACTGTCCAGTATTTGATACCTGTGACACACCCACAAATCTCACTTCAGGGTTGTTACATTTAATTCACTAGGTTGGAATGTAGCACTGGCCACTAAAATAATTTATAAAGGCAGGGAAATATAGTAGTAGCAGACTTCTAGTTTCTTTCCAAGTCTCTTGAGTTGCGTCTATGTCAATTCATTGAATGGCCATATTGTCAAACGTCATCTCATAAACAATGCAGGTGGTCAAAACCCCCATGTGGGGGTCTGTTCCCCTCACACCCCCTGTTAATTATATATACCAACTCCAAAACTGCACTACAGTGGGGAAAAGGGAAAATTTCCTGATCCCTACCATAACGTGATCTCTCTCAAAACGGTTTGACAGCCTGCATTGTCGATGAGATGACATTCGACAATGTGGCCATTCCATGAATTGACATAGACCCCTTTTACTCACCTCACAAGTTGATTTTTTTTTTGTTAGGAATGAAAAACATGCATTGAAGAAATGCATTGTCTCTCCCACAATGTCCATGTATAGATTTCTCCATTGTGCAAGTAAAAGTCCAAGAATAAAGGCAACTTTTGGTCCACCTGAGAGGAATTTGTTTCAGGCTCCAAATGAAACTGTTCTCACCCAGAGCATGACACTACAAGCATATTACGACACGGATTCTCTACAGTCAGCAAGTCTTCCTGCTTTTGTGGAAATCCCTCTCTAGCCAAAAGTGTCCCCTTCCAACTGGAGCAGAATGACATTCTTCACTTAAACTTCATTTCAATATAACCACCCCCCACCCCCCGGAGATGTTGGTAAATTTTTGGTAAATCTGCCATGGCTAAGAAAATCCATCCTTATATACTACAATAAATTGTGTAATTGTTCTCATAATGACACATTAACTAAACATGAAGGACTTTCTCCTCTAGATAATTATTTATTTTATTTACGTGGAAGTTCTGACAGGGGTTTATCCCATTTTCAGCAGAGGCCTGGGAAGAAAAGTCCACATATTAGGTATACTCCTCAACCTCTTTAATAGATTAGTACTAGGCTAACTGCCCTTGGAGTTATTTTAAGTCTAGCCAATTACCCCATGTGAAAATCAAACTCTGCACCTTGCATTTGTAAGGTAAACAGCTTAACTGTTATGCCACCTTCCTTCTACCACAATAACACTGGACAAAACTATAAATAATGGGGGGGGGTGGCATAAATAGGGACAATTTTTAAACATTGCTGTGATAGTGTGAGAAATGTTATAGAATAACAGGTTTTGCATTACCATGAATTTTT